>NW_025932757.1:0-133745 GCF_000764305.2 Hyalella azteca
AACACTTCAAAATAATTTTTTAACCTTCATTAATAAGTCAATGATAATGAAATTCATACTTTTTCAACTTTCAGCAGAATATCTACTTCAAAAGCGATTCACTAACATTCGTCGTAGAATTTAGAAGAAGTCATCTCCACAACAATTAGGCACAAATACTGCAATAACATGCAATGTTGTTAATAACAACTTTTAGCATTAGTTATTTAATCGAATGACTTGTTTTAAAACGCGCTGCGTTTCCACTTATTTCTTACCAAGTAAGCTGAAGAAATCATTTTCCAGGGAAAACACTAAACAATTCATTGCTCAATAGAAAAGCCGCAACATTTTTGCCGGCTACTGTTCGACCATCGAACACATTTCCACGATAAAAAATAATAATAAATTAAAATTCAAAGCACTCCTGGGGTGAAGAGACTTCAATGAAACATCCATGGTGTTCACCACACAGAACAGAATGCGTAACGTAAGTATGACGATAACCGACAAAAATAGTGCAATCAGAATAATGAATGAATCAAATTGTCCAAATAGTGACACACTTAATTACCCACAGCCCAGCAGAGACCTGCCGTGGCACTTATACTCTTTAGCCGGGCCATACCGGGTCAGGATGACCCACATAAAGGCATTAAGTGCATCGATATTTGGACAAAGACCGAGTGTAAGCACAGAAAAACACGTCGTGTGAATTCATTGATTCATTCGCTCAAAGTGAACAAAGTTTGTGTTGAAAAAAAACATGAAAAACACAGTAAAAAAATTCAATCTTATAGCTTTGGGAAGGACATTGAATCGTCAAAAATAGCTCAAAAATGTGTGTAAACGCATAAGCATTATTAGAATTTGAACACGATTGTGAATAAATGAAAACCTAGACGTCGGCGCAAAATGTTCACTCGAAACAATATTTCAGAAACTTCAAAACGAAACAATGAAACTTCAAACATTGAATCATTATCGAAAAACGAAAGTACCTGAAAAAATTCTTTTTAGTTGTTCCATCTGTAGAAAAAATCGTAAAACTCGATAAGGAGGGCGTTTAAATTTTTTCCATTTATGCAAGTTGAAATATAATTTTATTTTTTTTCTTCACTTTTATAGTTAGTTGTCCTTTTTTATAAGTTAGAAAATTTATGAATTTTTGTGGCGCGTTTTTAGAGTTATTTCAAGTGATTATTGATTCTTTTGATAGGAATTTAAAATTATCAATCCGATCAATCACCGGAATAATCTAAATTAGTTTACAATATTTGCAAAATTTGTTTACAATACTTGCAAAATTTATTTACAATATTCGCAAAATATTTACAGTCAATCGCCGGAAAAAGCGTTCGTCACGGTCCTCATATTCTGTAGGGAGTCTCCGGCCTTCCTCCTGTCAGCGGGGAAGGTCGAGGATGCCAGGAGGTCCCTACAAATGCTTCGAGGTGTGTAATAAATTTATTTATCAAAATATTGAAGGATGAATAAGATTTATATTGATTTTGCTGGGCTATAAAAAATTATAACTTTCGATTTATTAATATTGATTGTAATAACATAATATATGATGTAATAATAATATTATTTAGCTGTAAGCTTTGATTAAGCTAAGTTGGGCCTGTGGCCGATTCTTAACCGCCCAGCCTCCATGACGATTTTGTCCATAATTTTTACAATCAACTGCGGGTCTCGAACCCCCAATTTGCTGCTCCAATCTTATGAATTCCAACCACTTGGTCACCCAAGTGGTTTTTGACTTTCCAAAGTTTATTCAAATTGCATTGTTTGTATAACCAACAAATATTTTTTACTCATGATTCATACATTTAATTCTTATTAAACAACTGCTAAATTTTCCATTACCTAATTTCTTAACCGTATTACTTGAGGGGATGACTACAATATCGAGCCTGAGTTGCTGGACCTGAGCTCGGTCGTGGGGTCGAGACTGAACGTCGTGTCAGTTGCGGCCCTCGGGGCCAGGGAGGTGGTTGGTGTGTTGGTCACTGCGCTCATGCTCATGTTCTTCCAGCAATATTCGGGGGTCTTTGCTCTCCTCTTCAACATGAAGGAAATGTTCCAGGTAAGTAAAGAGTTTTGAAAGTAAGGAAAATGAGATATGAAATAGTGACGTGTGGTTAACATAAGAACAAACGATAGGTTAATTACCAATCGTTAAAAAAATATGGATGTTTCTCCAATTGCATGAAACGTATAGAAGATATATAGAGTAGATTAATGTAAACTTCCATCAAGTCATCAACATGACAGAAATGTCAGGACCATGAAAATTTAACTATCAAGATAAAGTACTTAATTGGTTTATCCATTCTATAAATGATGGGGAAATATTCATAATATATGTCCCGTTTCTCATCTGAAATAATAAAGATTTTTCCATTGAAACATACATTTAATTTTTAAATTAAAATATACCCGATAAGTGTGAAAAATCACACACGAATATCCTTAAGAAACACGAGCAACGGAATTGAAATACGTCAAATTCAAATTCTTGAGACGTTAATTTAACTGTAAACGTTATTTAGCACAAATTTCCAGTTAGCAGGCGTGCCAATATCGGCTGACGCTGCCAGCATAACAGTTGCTTGCTTCCAACTGGCAACTGCAACGGCCGTCGCTCCGTTCATGGACCAACTGCCACGCAAACTGCTGCTGCTGGTGTCAACTGCTGTCATGGCGGTCGCGCTGCGTGAGTTTTAAATAAAATATATATTTTTTTAAATAATTAAAATGAATAAACTAGACTGTACATACACTCAGAGAATTGGATGGGTCATAGTGTCCAAATAGTGACACACTCTCTTATCCACAGCACGAGTAGAGAGCGGACGTAGCACTGATATGCCCTTTTGATATTGGCAAAACTGCGTCAAGATAACTCACATAAGAGTAAAAAGCGCATCGAGTTTTGGACAAAGCCCCACTCACATTATCGTATCATTAATAACCTGTGTTATAAAAGTATACATTTTGCTCAGGAGCGACCCAATAAACACTGAAAAAAGATAATTTTAGAACGGAAATAATTTGGTGTTCAGATATCTATGACAAATTCTTCAGGCATAAAATTTTTAATAGAAAATGGTGGGATTTAAATTTTAAGATTATAGAAATAATATTAATAATAACAATAACGAGAAAATATGTAAGTAAATAAAATAGAAAACTGATAATTTATTCTTTATTCTGCAGTGATCCTCGGTGCCTTCTTCTACCTGCTCGAGGAGCGTCGTGCTGATAACGTATCATGGATACCGATAGTGTTCTACATCCTCTACATCGTCGCCTACAGCGTGGGGCTAGGGCCTGTCCCTTGGGTCTTACTGGGTCAGTGGATGGATTTTTTCAGAAAATTGATAGATGGATGGAATTTTCCAGAAATTTGATGGATGGATGGATATTTCTAAAAAATTGAAAGATGGATGGAATTTTCCAGAAATTTGAGGGATGGATGGATTTTTCCATAAAATTGATGAATGGATTTTTCCAGAAAATTGATGTATGAAATTTTCCAGAAATTTGAGGGATGGATGGATTTTTCCATAAAATTTATGGGTGGATTTTTCCAGAAAATTGATGGATGGAATTTTCCAGAAATTTGATGGATGGATGGATTTTTCCATAAAATGGTAAGTGACCCTCATCTACCATCCTCTGATGGTAAGTAACCTTCATCTACCATCTTCTGATGGTAAGTAGCCCCCATCTACTATCCTCTGATGGTAAGTAACCGTCATCTACCATCCTCTGATGGTAAGTAACCCTCATCTACCATCCTATGATGGTGAGTAACCCTCATCTACCATCCTCTGATGGTGAACACCGCAGAAAAACTAGTGAAACTTTTTGAAACATTGAAATAATCTCATTTTCATCGATCATTTGCATTGAAAATCAACCCCCACGCTAAAAATATAATCATTGTAATATTTTCTACGCATTAATTTATGCACAAGGAAAAAATTAATATCTAATGAAAATTCCAATAAATTCATGTTAAAAAACGGATTAGCAATTGAGAGGTAGTAAGACGTGGATCGAACCTCTGAAGAAATTACAGTTTAGTTGCAAAACTGTATTAAAAAATTACATGTCTTTCGAATGTTTCAAGTCGATTTATTATTAAACAATCACTTCAATCAACAGATCGCGATTGGCGTGAGCGGAGCTCATTGGTTTTTTGCGACCATGTGCATCGTCGGCTTCGTCTTCACTGTCTTCGTCGTTAAGGAAACTCGGGGCAAAAGTCCTGACGAAATTGCCACCATGTACGGAAACAAGCAAAAAGAAGCCGAATGAAAATAGCTTTATTATTGTAAATATTTATGTACAAATTTTTTTTAAATAAAGGGTCAGAGTTATTTTAGACTAACGCGGTCTGGGATTGGAACGTCAAAAAGTTACCATAGATTACAGTTGAATGTGTTGAGTGAAAATTCATGAAAAAAGTACGAGGATTATACATATCAAGTGCATGGAAAAATAAAAGATTGAAGACGATTTACGATTAGAAAAAGAATTTCCTAAATTTACCGATGATTTAAAATTATCAGCTTGAAATAGCTCCAGAAGCTGGCGATTAACTGTCGTTGTTGACATCGATAACCAAATGGTGCATAAACGTACTTGATCAACCGATAAAGGCAAAGAAAAAATATTTATCACATACCGCAAAAGTTTTTGTACGAAAGTTGGGAGACGCTCGTTATTTAGACGCTGAAATTATCTATCAATACATGTATTATTTACACCAAACTGTTGTTTAATTTTAATGCTAATGAATGGGAATAACCATGCATAATAGAATTTAAACTAATTTTAAAGTTAAATTGAATGATATAACGAATAGCGTATCGAGTCCCTCTCACTTTCCATTTATTCAATAAAAATCTGAGATTCGACACTTCACTTCTTGTATTACCTGATTCCATTTAAAATTCTAAGTTTCGCAGGTTGAGGCAGAAAAATTCCTAATCGGAGTGTGCGGTAATACAGAACCGGACGTGTGCGGTAATACAGAACCGGACGTGTGCGGTAATACAGATCTCATTAGAAGTATAACGTACATAGCAGGAAAATTCACAGCCCCTTTAATACTGTGGTAGTGAATGTCGTTTGAGATGGATTGAGAGTAAAATATTAAATATTAATACTGCTAATGAAACTGATTAAGGAGAAAAATACTAATTTATTGACTTATTTCTAAATATTCGCAAATTTAATTCGGAAATCCGCGATATAGACGAAAATTCTTGATATGGATAGGTTTAAAAAATCCATGAAAATTACCATCCGCGAAATTTGATCAGCGAAGTAGAGAGAGAACAGGTACTTCATTTTCTCATTGAGTGAATAAAATTTCTAATTTTTACATTATTATTTTGTGGGTTTTTCAGTTTGAAAAAAAAACATTCAGAACTGCATCTCTTAACATGATCACAAGACAGTTATAAATATTTAAAGTATCTCTTATTAATATTATAACTATCCTTGGTTGAGGCCGTTATCGCACTATCTTTTAATTGGTTTGTTATGGCGGTGTGAGCTCGCCATCACCTGCAACACACACATCGCCTGATAACGCGGTAATTAGAGGCTAAAAAAGTACGATCTCTTCATTGCCTTCGCTGATCGGAGAGTCAATGGTTTATGCTGTAATTATCAGTTTCTGATTAAATCTAAATCAAAATCAAAATTACTAAAATATATGAAGAATCATTTCACCAATACTCTTCTATAAAGACCATTGGAGATATTAAATTTTAAAACCGTTATTTACCGCACCAGCTTGTCAAACGCACCGAGCATCATGGAAGACAATAATCAATTAGTTAAAAACAAACCAACGTACATAACTCAATACATAGCGACCGCGTGTTGCACTTTCGGTGCCTTAACTGTTGGCTCAGGTACAACATATGCAGCGCCCAGCACTGCTCAGCTGGGAGCCTTGGCTAATGAAACAAATTATTCTTTAATTGGAGGAGAACCACTGAGCGACTCTCAGCTCTCATGGTTCAGCTCCATCGTCAACGTTGGAGCCATCCTGGGCGTGGTGCTTGGGGGTCTGGGCATCAATTGGATCGGGCGACGGGGCACCATGATCGCCTGCCTCGTGCCCAACGTGCTGGGGTGGGCACTTATAGGTGAGACAAATAGTTCGTGTACGCATAAAAATTGCGAAATTGTGATGGTTATAAATTATTTATACAGAGATATTAGTTGACAAGGTGATAGAAATGGATTCACTCATATGAAAATTTGACGGTTTGAAACGATTTCGTGTTACAAAATAGCCGTTTCAAGTGGATACAGATTTCGAATTTAACTTTTACAGGTATCTAGAATTGGCTAAAAATTTTAATAAGTACCATGATACGCCTCATTATTATTTAATGACAAAATAAGGTTTCCTATGTGATACACTATGTATTTGCCAATCACTATTTACATCTTGAATACGTGCACAGAAATGAAGCAACTGATAAATCGCCAACAAATACGCTGGAAATGTTATGTAGGTAACTATGACTGATTGGTTGCAAAATTTAAAGAAAAAATTCAAGTAAAATTTAGCATATCTAAATGAAAACATTCTAAAGATCAATGGAATCATGCAATCAGCAACACGCAGTTCAGAAACACACAATTCAGGCAGATAAATATTTGACGTAATAAATACAAATATTCATAACAAAACAAAGAACACATGAGGCGAAGTTTAACACACGACAATAATAAACAACCTAGCTGCTAAAAATCATTCTATTATTGATACCGCGCGGATGCCATAAAAATGTAAGTTTTTTTACGAAGTTCTCTCTTAAAAACATTGAGGGATTAGAATATTCAAGTCACATGAACTGACAGTTGTAGCTAAAAATGTAAAACCTATACCGTTCACTGGAACATGCATGGTACTGTTCGGTGTAAAGCTATTCTGCTGAATGAGGGGGAGGTGCGAGTAGATTTCCAGTACGATAATTCGGGCCTTGATCAACTACTTTTGAATGTGCGTCGTACAAGAGCGTTTAGCAGTTGCACGACGCACTGATTTATATTGATTAGCATTACCGATGGTAATTTCACACAACCGTATTTATACGATATAATTAATCGCTGTTGGACTAAAAAAGTGTCTTTATTCTTGAAAAATAGTTTATTCCTTTATTCCTCCAGTTCTCAAAACTTTTGTTTAAGTTTGCATTTAGGTTGATCTTAGAGAAGTATCCTATGAACAAAACTGTTGAATATTTGGTTATTTCGTCAGATTCCAGGCAGGAATAATGTGGAAAGAAAAAAATATTTCTTACAACTCTTACATTTGGCAGAAATTTCAGAACATTGATTCGGCATGAATTTGTTGATTTTATTGATCATCGGGTCTGACTGAAATCCTTTTATTGATGACATATAACATAACATTCAACTTTGGATTGCTCGTTAATTAAGGTGCGGAGCAAGTTTTAACGTCCTCCTGTGTGAATTCGTTTCAGATTTTCAACTCAATCGAATCTAGAAAAAAAGCATCGTTTTTTTCAATTTAGCAACTTCTATGGATTGGATTTATAAACGAATCCGGGCCAAATTTTCATAAATAATAATTTCATGCTAAATTATACGACAAATCGAAATTTTATCTAAAAATAGATCTTACCGTTTCCAACGTATCTATTATTGACTGGCTCTACAGATAAGGTGCATGCAAGCACTTGATTTGAACGCACCCGTTGACCCTTCAGTTAAGATAATAAAAACTTGAGTGTCAATGTCAAGGACAACCTGAGGTCAACGGGTAGTAATTATAAGACATAATTTTCAGCCAATATTAATGCATGTATAATACGCATTTGGTCAAACGAACTATAAAATTCAAATGCATTCAAGTAGCACGCAAAATATACGGAACTGCTGAAACATTAGTGGCTTAATAAATACAAACATTCCATAACAAAACAAAGGACATAAAAGGCTCGTATAAACAAAACAAAGGACAATAAAATAAATAAATAAATAAGACATCAATTCCATAAATGGAATTGATGAAAAGTTGGAAGCATTTGCATGAATGGAAAATCAGAAAAGACATGAAAAACAATTAAAATATTTCTAGAATGAGCAAGTATGACTGCAAATGAAGGCGCAGAGTTTCTGTTAATGCCTAATTGAGAAAATGAACTTAATTGGCAATAAAATAATGTTATTTTACTGATGGAATAATAATCCTCTGATAACGCTTTTCCGCCAGGCTTGGCATCGAACTTCGCAATGCTGATCGCCGGCCGAATTTTTGTTGGCGTGAGCGCCGGAGTCGCCACCATCGCCGTCCCCACCTACATCGGGGAGATCGCCTCCCCCGACATCAGGGGGATGTTGGGTGAGGCAAAAATGCAATAATCTAAAAAACAGATGCCACATCAGAATGATCAGTATAAAAGTAGTTAAATTAATAAAAGTAGTTAAATTTCTAGCAAAAGTAGTTACATTTAGTTACAGGAAAAGAGACAGGAAATCTATTGAGATATTTTTACTCAAGCACTAAGGAAATCTGTTGAATTACGAGACGTGTTTTAAAGTGAGTAAGCACCGTGTAGCTACATCTGCTGGAAAGCCACAGATACCATCAGAACCATCCGATAGAGCCTATTTTCGTGATTTAACCCTCTACCGCTGTACGTCACTCTTCGGGAACATAACTTTCATATTACATTATTCGTAAATTATTGAGTGTAGCAACCTGAGGACGTTTGTACGCAACAGAGAACATTTTAAAGTTGTCGTATGTGGCGGCAACCATCAGTGCAAGTCATTTTGCACTCACTAAAACGCATCCTTTTTGGGAAGGAGGCTTGTGACAATATTGCTCAGGTTTAAATATTAAATTTTTTTATTAATTCTAACATTATTTATACTGTCAATTGATTTATGCATTGTCTCCAACTTTGCGCAAGTGTGCAATTTCAGATCGATTGGACAATTGGAAACGTATTAAATATCGATTATAAGATTTGTAGCAGACAAACAAACAAACAACATGAAGTGAAGTTAAGGAGAAGTGTTGTAAAAAAACGACTCGCATGTTACTGAAATCTACAAATTATTAATATCAATACGCCTTGCGTGAACGATTTCTATTGACTTACATTAAAAGAATTATAATAAAATTCTCACATTCGCACTTCGCGAATAGTTTTAACACAAAATTAAACAAATTTTATTGAAAAAATGTATAGTATGCGAATCAAATTGTGTTTAACTTTCGTCCGCAAGGTTCGTGCTTCCAGCTGATGATGACAGTTGGCGTGCTGTTCGTCTTCGTGTTTGGTGCCCTCGAGTCTTGGCAGTGGCTCGCCCTGACATGTCTGCTGCCCGCCGTGGTCTTCAGCGTCTCGATGGTCTTCAACATGGAGTCTCCAAGCTACCTGCTCGCCAAAGACAAGCATGAAGACGCAAGGATGTCTTTGCAACACTTTAGAGGTATTCTGAGCTCGACTTATTTAATTAGTTTTGTAGTTATTAAGATACACAACTTCACTTCCTACTTAATATCTGAATTTTATTTGGTTTTTCATCGTCGGAGGTAGTATAGTAACCAATGTTTATTAATATACATGGAGACGAATATATAAGAAAGTTATGACAGCTGTATTGGTAAATAGACGAACAGAATTTTAATTATCAAACCTCTTACGAACAAATTTCATCACAAATCATCTCGCCAAGTGGGCAGAGTGGCCTTAAAGCAGAGTACCATGATTGGCGCAGAGAGGCGCGGTTTCGATCCCAGCTCTGTGCGTCAGTTTCTGATCAGAATCGGCAAGGAGGCCGGGCGGTTAAGCAAATAAATTTTGAAGCAGTGAGTTGCGAGTTCAAGCCCGCAACATGCGGTGGATGTTCTGCAATGTTAAGAGTCGGCGACAGGCCTACGGCCTAAGAAACGCTGTAACCACTATGTCATGCAAATGCGCCCCCAGGCAAAGAGTGCAACGTTGACGCGGAGTTGACGCGTCTTCAAGACGCCGTTGCTTTTGCCCGCAACAACAGAGCTTCGTTCAGAGACCTGGGCAGACCTCACATCAGGAGACCCCTGCTCATCTCTGTCGTCTTGATGGTCTTTCAACAATTCTCTGGGATCAGCGCGATCATGTTTAACCTAACCACAATTTTTGAGGTAAGTGAAAGATGATAAGATACAGATAATGAACTCAATTCCATGTTATCTAAAGGAAATAAAAAATAAAGTGATGAATGACTTCAAAGCATAATCTCTGATACATTTTTAACCGTGCGATGGTCGTAATCATCGATATATATGGATGGAATAACAGAGTAAAATTGAAAGATATTAATATCATAAACCTCATTTTGAATCATCAAGATCCTCTGCGGTATATACCGTTTCAATAGCAGTTAAAATGTGTTATTCAAATACCATTAATGCTCTGTGATTAGTAATTAATAAATGGTCAAAACATGACGGCAGAGCGCCGAGGCGGACATGTCCGCAGAGAACTCGAGCATCTTGGTGGCCGTGGTGCAGGTGGTGGCCACCGCCGTGGCCGCCGCCCTCATGGACAGAGCTGGCAGGAGGCCGCTGCTCATCGGGTCATCAGTGGTGCTCGCCGCGTCTCAAGGTGATATTATTAGATCAGTTTTATTACATTTTTGAAATTCTTCAATTAGAGAATAAAAAAAAACAAGCAATAAAGGATGTTGAAATTAAAGAAGGTTGCATAGAAAATTGGTCCTCTTGTCGTCTAATTGTTGATTTGATCCAAAAATAAAGGCAGACTATTTAAACACAAGAGATTTGGTGATATGATTATTTGGACACGAATTGAATATAATAAAATTTTCGAAACTCTAAACTAATTTTATTTTCAAGTGGAATTTCAGGGAAATGACCAAAGAGAATTTTTTATTTAACCTCGTACATTTCATACAACAATTTTATCAAAGTTGTACCAGAAATCTTCATTTGCCCTTTCATTCCATGAATTTTACCTTAATTATTTTATCACAGATATTAAAAATAATTTCGTTCTTCCGACAGCGTCCATGAGCATATTATTTTTATCATAAAATATGAGCATATAAATTTTTTTACTACATGAATTTCAACATAACGACTCCATTGAAGATATGAAAACAATTTCTTTACGACAGCGTCCATGGGCATATTATTTTTATCATAAAACATGAGCATATAAATTTTTTTACCGCATGAATTTTAACATAACGACTCCATAGAAGATATAAAAACCATTTTTTTCTTTACGACAGCGTCCATGGGCATATATTTCTACCTGCTGAGTGAAGACAAAGCTTCTAACTTGAGTTGGCTACCCATCACCTCCCTCATGATCTTCATCTTCGCTTACAGCACAGGGTTTGGACCCATCCCTTGGGTTATGATGGGTGAATATCGTGACATAACTGGTTGAATAAATGAGACGGTAGTTAACTAAGTTTGTTTACATTTGTTATAAGAATGATGAATTAATGATTTAGATAACTTTAGATAACTCAGTTTATCCACATTTGTTATAAGAATGATGAATAAATGAGAGCTAACTCAGCTGTCCACATTTGTTATAAGAATGAGGATTAAATGAGAGTTAACTAAGTTTGTCTACATGTGCTATAATAATGAATGTGGATAAAAATATTCAGGTGACTTGTTTGTTTTACGGAGAATTTTCTGAAGCACAGTAAATGCTTGCATTGCTATTTTAACAATCGGATTCCTACGGGTACCTCGGTGGTCTGGTATGGCATGGCCACTGAGCCATGCAAGGGCAAAATTTCATGGCTCAGAGATTTCAGAGGCAAAATTGAAGGACTCAAACATCACACATCAGTTATCACTTATCAGCCATGATAACTGAAATAATCTGGTGGTAACTGAAATAATCAGTTGAAAACTGCAATAATCAGTTTGTATCGGAAATAATCAGTTATAATATTCGTCAAAATGGTGGTTTTACAGGAGAGATTTTCTCGCATGACGTGCGTGAGCTCGCTGGCAGCTTGGCCGCCATCACGTCTTGGTTGTTCGCATTCATCATCACGCTGATTTTCAGGCCCCTACAGGTAATTAAATTGATAATTTTAGGTAATCTGCAAACGAATGATGTTTATTTATAGTTAAAGCAGTTGGATATTTTATTCAGATGAATTATGTTGCGAAATATATAAATAGCGATGCACCGGTGTGAGTCATCACGACTCACTAAGGTCCGGGAAAATGGCGTAAAATAGTTACGTGGAGAAACTGTAATTTTCACCTTATGGATAATATGACCCATTCTGTTTTATGAGAGTTTGTATTGCCATCTAAAGCTTTATTAAATTCTCGAACAGGAAGCCATCCACGACTACGGAGTGTACTGGTTCTTCTCAGGCATGTGCGTCGTGAGCGTGTTCTTCTCAGTCTTCGTAGTGAAGGAAACGAAGAGGAAGACCATGGAAGAAATTACGGAAATGTTTGGAGGGACACCGAAAAATGTGTCGGAAAATTCTTAAATGAGGATAGCCACAGCTAATATGACTAATATTCACGAAAATTAAATTAATTCATAACCCCCAAAATGTCGATTTTGAAAAAAATCTGTTGGCTTGAATCGGTAATAAAAAATGTAAGTGCAAGCAACCGAATTTCCAAGATGTAATTTTTCATAAATTGTTCACTTACTTCAGAATGAGTGTGGTTACGAGCCTTAAACCGGATTTAACATTTATTATTAATCTATTTTTCAGTTTACTTGTGTTTTATTATTAATAGGAACAGCCATACGTTTTCTTAGCAATATATATCTATAGTCTCTAGCCACATTCATCTATCAACGTGAATATCGATGAGTTAGTACCGTAAGACTGCATTTACAATGAAAAAATTATACTCGGGAATTACAAATTTTTTATTTTTCTGGGTCGAATTGGGTTAGCTTCAATGAAATTACAAGGTCATGATCGTTGGAAAGAGAATTGATTCCATATTTTTGGGGTCATAGCCCATGATTTTTTATTAAACACAGAAGAAATTGTGATTTAAATTCATGCACTGATTGCATATCGTATTTATAATCTGCTAGGCTTCAACTTTCTTCAAGAGGCACACAACATGACCCGAATCTTAACCAATAAGATTCGATAAGACCACTTGTATTGCATATACGCTGAGGAATACATGTAGTAATATTCGTTAAATTAATCTAATAAGTTCTGTTAGTGCAGAATAACATCTTTAGGAATCGTCGAAAATAGATCATATTTTGATCTATATTTGAGCTACGATGATGTTCCAAAATTAAATTTAGTTGCATTAAATTGTTCTGATATTATAAACATAACGTGGAATCGTCACAGCAAGCTCTAAATCAGTCAATAGAAATGTTTTTCATCCAATAAAAAGCGTTTGGTTTGATGAACCCGTACTATAACGTTGAGGTTGTACTGATCGCTACCTGTCGAAATTTTAGGGATTTATTTTACAACCACTCGGCAGGGTGGACCAGTGGTTACAGTTCAGAGTACCATGCGTGGAGCAGAGAGGTGCGGGTTCGATCCCAGCTACCTGCGACAATTTCTCATCAAAATCGGCGAGAAACCGGGCAGTTAAGCAAAAGCAAAAATGAGGCAGTGAGTTGCGTGTTCGAGACCGCAACAAGCTGTGAATGTTGCGATAATAATAATCGGCGACAGGCCTACGGCCTAATAAATGACAAAACCGCTATAAAATCCAGCAACAATTACTGGTGGCTCATCTAATTTTTGCGAGCATGAACACAAAAAGTTTACTAAGAACAATGTCCTATATTTTTTCTTTTCACCAGAATTTCAAATGAACAGTAAATTCGGAGAATGTCTGAATAGAATATTGCTAATTCAGAGATGGACGAAAAATTTTAGTAGAAAATTAAGGCAAAGTAAATGACGAAACTTTACTTAAGTATCCATTTAATTATAACTATTGCTGCACTGTAAGAAAAATACAAAAGAAATGCATGACGCAATTCAACTAGCCACAAACCATATACATACAGAACGCACATTTTCGCCTAATTTAGGACTTTAATTCCATTAAAAGAAAAAAACATCGAAAAATATGTCCAAACTACAACATTAATTCTAACTTTAATTTCATCATATTTTATTAAACATTTCAACTCAAAATTGGGAGCGGTGTCTTTACAAAAACGTAGTCACATTGAAAAATATCAAAATTGGAATCAAAATAAGCCAATTTTTCCAAAAAGCCTAGATACAAAAATGTATCGACGCCAGCTAGAAATATTCCAGTTTGAAGACTGCACGTAAATTACAATAAGATCATCTTAAGATATTTATGTACAATAACTCTAGAAACTAACACCGTCTAGTACAATCACCACAACACAACCTAAGGCAGGGTCTATTCTCGTAGCTCGTATCCGTCATAAGTCATACAATGTTTCAGATTCAGGGCCTATACTTTCAAAAAAAGTTAAGAGATCGTAAGTTCATCAGGCAATCATTGACGGCCTTTCAAGCAAAATCCACCAATTATAGACAAGAAAATAGGTCGAAAGTACTTACGTTCACTTAGCGAGTTTTGAAAGTATGGCTCCAGGTCCGTAATTAATACGTTCAATTTCAGAACGTTCATAGGTTTAGCCCAAAGATATAAACCTAAGAATTCATCTAAGATTTTTATCTCCATCAAATGACATTATCTTTGACCACATGGCATCTAAAACCCTAACAAGTAATTGAATAATTGATAACTAATGAAGTAAATCTCCACTTGAATTATCTCAATGCTAATTGTTATGGCCGTTGTTGCAGTAGGTAACTCACACATTCGGCGCTTGAAAAATATACAAGAAATTAAGGAACGCCTTTTAACCTTTAGTTTATCAACATGAAATCATCGCGATGTTAATCTAATCTGCGGAGCAGGAGACACCACTGAGATTCTGCGAATAAAAATTAAATGTTCAATGTTCTTTAATTCAAGAATTTGAAAGTAATGGCTACCTTTTCATCAATTCATCTTAATTCAAATAGCAATCATTCATTTTCAAATAGCAATGAGGATTAGCATGAACTTGCAGCTCACCCTAGGTTTCACCGGAAACCATGTTCAGTGGGAACCTCTATTTTCGTAAGAAATTTTTGCGGAAACTATAGACAAGGTTCCGTGTGAACGCTAATGAAGATCCGTCGGAAACTTAATCACATCAATTCACTCAATTACATCCACTAGTTTTAAATTATTCCCATTAATTATTAATTCTATCCCTAATTATCGCTTTCACCAACTAATCATCAATTCCGCCCATTAGGCACCAATTGTGCTCACTGAGCATTGATTCTATGCATCCACTATCCATCAATTGACGTATTTACTTTTTAATTCTGCTTATTAAGCATTAATTTCCCCCACTATTCATCAATCCTCCCCTCTAGACATCAATATTATTCGTGCACCCAATTATTCATTATTACTTCCACCCACTAATCTTCACCCTTTCCTCTTCCCTCACTTCTTGGCCTGCTGGTTATCAAGCACCCCCACGATGTTCACCCCTATTATCTTCACTATTATTGGTCACTTGCACCCTCTAATCATCACCCTTCCCTCACTTCTTAGCCTGCTGGTTATCAAGCACCCCCACGATGTTCACCCCTATTATCTTCACTATTATTGGTCACTTGCACCCTCTAATCTTCCCTCTTCCCTCACTTCCTAGCCTCCTGGTTATCAAGCACCCCCACGATGTGCGCGTACTCAGTGCCCTCTGTTGAGGGGTCTACCCTCGGCGCGTCGGCTGCTGGCACTTTCTTGTCTCCGGGGGCGAGGTCCAATTCTGCGTAGACGACCTGAACCAAAAACCATCATTTATTATTCATATTCGTTGTTCAACTTTACCTTCACTCGTATATTAGCTTCGTTAACTTCGTACATACATATTCATTATCAACTGCTTTCATTCGTTGTAATTAGTTTTCTTAATAATTGCGTTGATCGCCGTTACTTCCACTCATACTAAAACAGTTCAAAATAATTTTTTAATTAATTAATTAATAAGTCAGTGATCGTGAAATTCAAACTTTTTTAATTTATCGGCCGAATATCTACTTCAACAGCGATTCACTAACATTGGTCGTAGAAATTATAAGAAACCATCTGCACGACAAGAAGGAACAGATATTGCAATAATGTGCAATTTTTTTGATAATTCTCTGAATTAGTTATCTAATCGAATGTCTTGTTTCAAAACGCGCTGCGCTTCCACTTATTTCTTACCAAGTGAGTTGAAGAAATTATTTTTAGGGAAAACACTGAACACTCATTGCTCAATAGAAAAGAGGCGGCAATTTTGATAGCTAATGTTCGATGATCGAACACATCTCCATGATAAAAAATTATAATAAAATAAAATTCAAAGCACTCCAGGTGCATTGACTTAGTGAAACATCCAAGGTGTTCACCACACAAGAACAGAATGCGTAACGTTAGTATGACGGTAACCGACAAATATGGTGCAATCAGAATAATGAATTGGTCATATTGTCCAAGTAGTGACACACTTAATCACCCAATGCCCAGCAGAGACCTGACGTGGCACTGGTACACTCTTTAGCCGCACCATACCGTATCAGGATGACCCACATAAAGGCAATAAGTGCATCGATATTTGGACAAAGACCGAGTGTAAGCACAGAAAAACACGTCGTGTGAATTCATTGATTCATTCGCTCAAAGTGAACAAAGTTTAGCGGGGGGAGGGGGTGGAGGCAGGAGAGTAAATTGTGTGTATGGTCCCAGCGGGCTGGTGTAGATCAGAGAACGTCAGTTGTCAATAGAATGTAATTATAAACAATTAGCAATTTTTAGTACTCATACGAGTACAATTGAAATTAATACTCATACTATAACCAACGTACGGAGTGACATCATATTGTTAGGCCCTGAATTATTACAGTAAATACAGGAAAGTTGATATGCCTTTTGCTTGAGATTTATAGTCCAAAAAACTCGCAGCCTGAGCATGGAAGATCATAAAAAAACTATCACCGCAATTAAATGCAAGTTTTCCAGACATTAGTCAGCATAAAAGATCTGAATAGAAGCTAACATGGATGCAACTTAGCTTGAAGTAAAGTGAATATGCTAGCACTATATGGGGTACCATATACTTTTTATGGTTTCTACCATATACAATATTTGAAATATCTTATAATGGGAGGTTTTGGCCATTTGTAGTCTCAATTGTCAATCAACAGGGAGGCTGAACATGAAGCGTTTAATGCCATTTAGGTAACATTTTACTCGACACTGTGCGCTCAGCATGCATGGGTAATATTAACCAAATAGTGGCACGCTTTTTACCTCCAGCACGAGACAAGAGAAATATAATGGCAGGTATTTAATGAACCTTCCGACAGCTACCGGTCGTTAGCTGAAAAATTAGACGCGGATTTGGCATTCCAAAATATTTCCAAAAAACGCATAGCCTGGAATTTTTTCGAATGTCTCTTCTTCGTCACTTTTTTAGATTCCTTTCCTTAATAATTCCGGGGTTACAACGACAAGGGGAGCTGTAGTTGTTTTCTGAAAGTTTCGAAAGTTGATTTTTGTAGTTGTTTTTGTGAGGTTTTAGAAAAAAACTCACTTCGTCGTTAGATTTGCCGTTTTGTCCCTCGGTCGCGGCAGGGACCCCCGCCGCTGGCACGACGGTGGTGCCGTTAGTGCCGTTGGTTGCCACGTCCTGCACCAACAACAAAAAAAATTATTTTTCCATAAAAAATGTATTGTATTTTTCAATAATATGTGCAGACAAAAATTATTTTTTCAATAATGATTTAATGAATAATAATGATTTTTCACAAAAAATGTTATTTTCAGAAAGGTGCACATTTGTTGAATTTTTCGGGAAAAAAGGCGCTAATGCAGGTGACTTTTTCCGTCATTTACACAAATTAACGAAGTCAAAAAATTTATTTTCGGCGAGCGACAAAAGCCAAAGCAATGAAAACACAAATTTTCTAATGTACATAAGTAATTTTAATGTAAAATGTGCCAAATTCAAAACTCAGTAAGATAAAATGCATCAATAATTCAGAAGGCAAAATGCATGGATAAATTAATTTATATACCCACCACATATCTTTAATTTAATAGAAAATTTGCTACCTACCTCTGAATTATAAACTCAATTTATAATAATCTAGATAAATAAACAAATTAATATAAACTCAATTAGTTTATAATAATGTAGATAAACAAATTATAAAATAATAAATGAATGTAAAATGAATGCGCTCACCGGTTTGCTTTTCTTCAGGCCGTTCTGGAGTTTGCCGAAGAGGCTCGTAGCCTGCAGCTTGTTACGGTCCACGAACCCTGGGGCTTGCGCGCTCTCTGTGTCACTGTAGGCACGTTATATGTGACGTAAATAAATATATACGTGAAGTACAAGCTTGTTACGTTATAAATAATAAAGTGTATACTTGAGGTACAAGCTTGTTGCGTTATAAATAATAAAATGTACGAAAACGTGACATACAAGGTTGTTATGTTATAAATAATATAATTTATACGTGACGTACAAGGTTGTTACGTTATAAATAATAAAATGAAGACGCGACGTACAAGGTTGTTACGTTATAAATAATAAAATGTACGAATACGTGACATACAATGTTATGTTATAAATAATAAAATCTACGAATACGTGTCGTACAAGGTTGTTACGTTATAAATAATAAAATACAGGTTTGGTTGAAGACCAGAGCGTACTTTTTATTTACGATTTTCTTATTGTTCTTTTCGATAAGCCGAACAAAATTTCTAGCTGGAGCTTGAGATAGTTGACTCTCTGACCACTGGCAAAACCGTTCAACAGTTCTTGGTAATGCAGTACAATATTTTTTTAATCTTAAAATTTTCATCGAAGACTTGGAAAAAACGTCAACGGATATATGGGAATTGTTAATAATAAATAATTGGAGTTTTGCTTCGCATATTTTGCTTACCTTGCCCCATTCGCTTCTCGGTCTTCCTTTGCAGACTTCTTTTCAGCTGTTAAAATAATGTAATTATTACAATAATTGTGTATTATGTATTATTGTGTATTAATACGAGTAACTAAAATGCGTACTCACACGGTGCCTCGTAAGTGTAGAAGTCTCGGTAGATTACTAACAGGATGGAAGAAACACCAATATACGCAAGCATTGAAGTGACAGAAGAAGTGAGTAGCCAAAAGAAATACGCGAGAATTTCCGGAGAATAATAATTCACCGATAATTTCCGGATAAAGAAGAGAGGATATTCAACTCGCAAGTTAATAGAACTTTGAACGAATTAGTAATATAAATAGCCGTCAAGTGGATAGAAAGTGAGAGGACAGATTTTTAAGGTGGATAGTTGTAAATAGTGCATTAGTAAATAATTAAAAAGTGAAACGCCAAGAAATGAAAGGGAAAAAAAGTATAAAGATAGACCTAAGCTAAAATTTAATTACTTGAACGATTGAAGTTAATGTGTTGTTCCGTTAGTTTCGTTCAATATTGCTATGAATCAACAAAGGAGTAGTAATTGAATTCAGTTTTCTATTGTAAAAAAAAAAATAGAATATAATTATAATATAAAATATCCAGTTTCCATTATGACTTACATTTCGAAACCATTTCATTTTTCCACTTGGAAACTTTAAAGAAAGCTCGACGCGAGCCAGCGTTTATAGAGACAAGGATGAAAACTAAAAAGCTTCGCATCATTCATTTATTTTCAAAATATCGTTCACTCTCAGCACACATTCTTACACTAAATTAAAATACAGTTGCATGATCCATACACTCATGCCTATCCAAGACGTAAAATTCAGTGAATTTATCAACAAAACTCACGTCAATGATCGTAAAAAATATGCAAAACGCCATCCTGGTGCGAAAATTTATTTGATCTCTAAAGCGAGATATCCAGTGACGGCAACTCAAATCTCCGTGAAAATTTTGAACATCATGCAAATCTTTCATGAAATTTCTTGGAAAACCATCTCAATATTCAGCATGAAATCACGAAACAAGAAAAATTCTAGAACAAGTGCCATTCAAGAATCAAAATATCGAATTCATATCGGAATTGGCTATCGCTCACTGTAAAGAATAATCTGCGGATATTCAAGCAATATTTAAACCGATAGAAATTGCTGGCGAGCTAGAAATTAGAAATTATAATACATGTAAATAATAACCAGCGATACAGCAAAGAATTTGAAAAAATCGAGTCTTTCGACAACAGAGCTAGACACGCATCATCTCTTGGTCACTCACAATAACATCTTTGTGTTTTCTTATTGGCTAAGGTGGATCATAAAGATTTTACAGGCATGTAAACAAGTTCATTTTAGTTATTTCTCCCTTCACAAGCACGTAAACATGTTTATCTTAATTAGTTCGTTTACAAGCATGCAAACGAGTTTATCTTAAGTAGGTAGGGATGCCCACGGTAACTGGGCTTCGAATTTACTCATCAACATTCCAACGTTGAATACAATTTTTCCAAGTTCAACGATCAACAGTCAAGTTACTATCACGGAAAAAATATAATGATCATAACTGCTCAAAATTTTCACTAGAAAGACGCAAGTTATAAACGATACTCAGATTTTTTAAATACAACTTCAATAACCTACTCGAACGAAATAAAAATTTAACGTTAACAAATGCTTCTACCTTCAGTCTTACACTTCGCTCAACTTGAACCCTCCGTTCCATATAAATATCGAAGGATATTTACTAAAAAAATCACCGTATGAAGAATGAGATCCAACCAATGCTCCTTCACAAAATTTTACAGGAGGAAATTCTAGACAAATTATAGATCATCTAGGACAGCGCGTAGAAAATGAACGAGTCTAATACATCACCTAGAACGGTTATAGTGTTAGATACACACTTCTAGAGAACTATGCATACTAGAAACGCAATTTGACTCCAAGGACAGCAAGGTTTCATAGAGAACAAACACGTAGAAATATTATACCACAATATGCAGCGACATTTTTTATGAATCCCCGTACAGACTTCGAGAAGCACAAGTTTAATCATCAAGATTTTTCAATGAAAGTTCAATTAAATGAGGAAAAACTTACAACCTGAATCAGTAAATTTAATGCAGGAAAAGATCAGCAAGAAGGCAAGATTTAGTGATGAATAATTTGAGCCATAATTGAAGAGATCATGAAAACCAGTTAAATTCGGAAACAAAGCGTTTTGGAAAAGGCGCAATACTTCATATGAAAAAATGAACAGAAGTCAAAATTAATTGTTATATGGTTGCATACTTAATTGTCTCTGATTTTACTTTGACAACCTATCGAAAAGACAAATTTTGTAACGAAAAACTCGTTTAAAGAATTTTTACCACGCGATAGAAAGATCAGTTTTTTTTAATGTTTCCTATCCGTGGTCACGAAGCTAAAATGTTGAATGATGATAAAATGCGTTGAAAGAATCATGCCAAATAGAACGCAGTTATACCAGAAAATTATAACCTGAGAATCGTGCAGCAGAATTTACAGGCACACCAACAAGAAACACTTGATAAAAAAAATCCAGCCAATATACACAAGCACACAAATTAATGCTCAATTTCTATGTATATGCCCTAGAATATTTTGTGAGAAACAGCCTCCTTGTAGACGAAGCAAACCTCGTCTATAGAAAGCGCATAACATCCCCCCTAGAGTAACCACCCGCCTAGGAGGAGGGGTCACAGAGCACTTAAATTTACTAAGTTCATCGTCGTTTTTTTTGGGATGATAATAATATAGGGAATGTTGAACGCGGTTCGATATTGGGAGCATCGCTCCATTATACAGCCTAATATACACAAGTACAGTAAACGAAGCTGATTTCTCCTAGACGTACTTAACACATCAACGATGCGTGGATGTGGTTAGTGTTTTTGATATGCACACACGACAACAGAAATATAAAAGAAATTTGTATAGACCCTGCAGTTATAAAATTAATAACTTCACCAGTGACACGTCAATTAAAAGCAGGTAATAACTTTGTTAAGCAACGCGTCTGCTCTATTACCTTTCAGCCCGCATCTAATTATCCCCATTAAACACGATCAGAAATATCGAGTGATAAAAGTACGTAGTTGTCGAGAGTAATTAATATCAGCGTATTTTACAAACCGCGGAATCATCTTAAGAAGGAATGGAAATACTAATAGGATGCACATCACGTCATGGGTAAGATAGTACCTTATCTGAAATGTAAGAGTAATAATTAATAAAATAACCACTAGAGTAGATCAAAGCTCGATCACACGTCAGTGTTAATCCGTTCTTCAGCAGGCACCGTACTGAAGTCATTGTGATCGATAGCGGTGGCTTTTCCGTTTCCGTTGAGAGTGGTTACGTTGTTCTCCGGCTTTTCTAGCTTGCCGTTGAGCTGATCATTGGAGGCTTTAACGGCTTCGTTGTTGTGAGCACCGAGCGTGTGCTGGAAGTCGCCCGCCTCGGCAGCGTGGTCCTGGATGTAGGCCTTGCTCTCCGCTCTCTCCGCTGAAATACGCACCATACACCACGACTATCAATGTGTACAATGCTTCAAAGCCATCAACAGGCACGGTACACTCCACGGTCGCCATCAACACGCACGACACACTCCACGGTCACCATCAACACGCACGACACACTCCACGGTCACCATCAACACGCACGACACACTCCACGGTCACCATCAACACGCACGACACACTCCATGGTCACCATCAACACGCACGACACACTCCATGGTCACCATCAACACGCACGACACACTCCTTGGTCACCATCAACACGCACGACACACTCCACGGTCATCAACACGCACGACACACTCCACGGTCACCATCAACACGCACGACAATGTTATGTAGCTCGTAAAAACATGTTTAGATTTGTGAACAAATCGAAATAAGCTGCACGACAGCTTCTTATTGTTCTGTAATTAAACAGATGGGTTGAAAAATAGCAAAAATGGGAGATTGTTTCCCAAGAGTTCGATATAACACTTTTTTAAATGAACTATCAAGAGATTAAACATTTTTCTATTTTTGTTATCCATGTTCACATTCAGGGCCAAGATAAATATTGTGGAGCGGCCGTCCGAACATAGAATAGGATAAAATTTCGAAATAATATTCGCTTATTTTTTTGTAATCGTTACGATTTACTGACGAATACAGGAATAAAAGATTAATTGACAACATTGAAAATGCCGCAACAGACGTGAACCAACATGGCGTATAATTTCAATACTGAATAAGCACGGAAACAACGTAAAAACGAAGCCAAATAAAGTGTGAAAAAAAAAGCTTTAGAAAATACAGACAACAAGCACCGCAATGGAACCAATTGAATTATAAATTGAATGAATTGAATTACCGATTCAAGTAATCTTTTCTTGATAAATAAGTTAAATGTGAGAGCAAGAAATTTGGACAAATATGAATCGTGGTTGTTTTTTTTAACCCCATAGAATGGAAAACGCTAAATCCGAAACCATTACATGTATTTAAAGCATATAAAAAAGACCAATCGAGAGAAAAAACACTAATTAAATTATCAAAAGACTATTGTGATATCTGTGTGTCTCAAAATAACAATTGTAAAGATAATCAGTAAGAGAAAAGCGCGTCTGATCGCGATTACAGACAGCACCACGACACTAACCAACACGCATTGAGAAAACTTCCCAAGTCTATAAAAAAAATACTAAGAAAAAGTTAATTTGACAACCTATTAAAAATCTTTGATGTATCGATAAAATTTGTAGTAATTTAGGGCAATGAAGCATGGACATAAGCATCAATTAAAAAATATTTGACGTTTTTATAAAGTTTGCATTAATTCAAAGCAACGAAGTAAGGACACTTACTAACTGTTTTACGTTTCGATAAAAATTGCATTACTTCAAAGCAATAAAGCAAAGATATGAAAATCTATAAAAACCTGTCGTCGCTTAAAATTTGTATTAATTTAAGGCAATGAAGCTGCTACCTTCGCTTAAAATTTGTATTAATTTAAGGCAATGAAGCTGCTGCCGTCGCTTAAAATTTGTATTAATTTAAAACAACTTTAATTTAAGCTGCTAGGCGGCATGCACATGTGATGGTCGACTTTCAAAATAATAAATGAGGCAAGAAGCAAAAATGATGTAAACTGGACAAATGCAAATAGAAAAACTTTCACATAAAATGTAAATGTACTTTTTGTTTGACAAATAATTTTCTAGTTCATTATGAAATATTGAATTGAATGAATGTACATGATTGTGCAGGAATTACGCGAATCAAATAAGGTCATGTAATGTAAATTATTTCATCTTTGTCTAATTGATAGTAATGAGATAGTGGAATAAATTATATTTTTAACCAACATGGTTACGTAAGTACATTTTTGACGCGCACAATTTTCGATGAACTTACGGGCAATCGTAAAATAATGAATTGATAAACAAAAAATATTATCTTCCAACAACGCAAAGAAAACGTTCAGATACAATGTGAGCTTGTTAGCATTACATTATACATGACAAGTAAATTAATAGTTAGTCTACACGAGTAAACTAACCACATAAATCGTAAGCAGCACAATCAAGTAGCACGCCACTATCCTTTGGACGACACAAGCGGGTTAGATCAACTACTACTCAATTTGCATAATCATACACTTGCAAATTAGTTGAACTGATTAAACTATTTTTATCTTATAATTTTATCACTTTCCTGAGCATGTACCTAAATTAACTCAATTGAGTTAATTGTTCTATGGCGTAGGAGATACTATGCGTACTGACAAATAATTACAAAACTTTTAATATTTTTCATTAATTAAACATCAAACTTGTTTGTCAATAAATTTACTCACTCGATAGTCTTACGATCTACAGACTGCATGGACAACAACCTGTTCTGAGAAGCATAAAACTTACGATGAAACTCATTGTAAAACGATTAGCGTAGAAATAAAAGCATAGATATCACTAAAAGCAACACTAGAGAGGACAAACACTTCACTGTTAGAAAAAACGGTGAAAAAACGGTCCCACTGGCATTCTAGCGGCCGGTCACCACGTGAAAATAAACTGTTTCACCGTTTTCATCAGATGTTTTACGGATTCCTAGTAATAAATTAGAATAAAAAACGGTGAAACGGTGTTTTTTTTCACGTGCCTACCGGCCACTGAAACACCGGTGATACTGTTAACGGTAATTTTTCTAACAGTGTTGAAGCAAGCATCACAGGCTTCTGTACGACAATTATCAGTATTTCTAATACGAATATTTAGGCAAAGAATAAAGATAAACGTGAGACGATTGGCAATAATTACTGCGGTTCTCGACTGTCATTTTTTTTATAGAAGTATGCACTTGATATTCGTAAATAGATACCAAAGCCAAACCTATTACTATAGGCAAGTAGAGAACTTAGGCCATATAGTAGGTAATTTTCATGATACAAACGTGTAATTCAAACGTATAGCAATTCATGTAATGGCATATTCGGAGGATACTTTCTAATTGCAAAATTCGACGAAGTACCTATTATTTATTTTTCTTACCAAGTGCAAATTTCGGTACCGTGAGTTCTCAATTGTATGAAATGTGTTAAAAAATTATAAAATTGAAGGTTGAGTATTCAAGTAAAAATTACAAGTACCGTTCATGTTATACTGAAATTTATAAAGTATGAATAAGTAACGACGAAGGTAATAAATGCAATACGAGTAGGAACATGCAATGCAGCAATACACAATAAATACGAAAAGGGATAAAAGCAACAACCATGCAAAGGGAAAGACAATAAAAACATGCAAAGGAGATTAGTAAAGCCGGAAGCCAAAAACACGGATAACCGTTATAGTTAAAAGCATCTACGATAGCATGTACAATGTATGTTCTTCATATACATTGATAGTGAAAATGTCATAAAAACCATCAGTCATGCATTCATTTAATATTTCTCGAAGTTGAATTGGAAGAATTGGTCACATTTTGTCATCAATATTCAACACTTTATTCATGAATACGTCATGTTGGTCCAAGTCTGATGCAGCAGCGAAAAAGTTTTTGAATACTTTCATTCATTGTGAATTAGTTCAAGAAGATAGCGAATTAGTTACATCAAATTTGTGTGAATCTGTATGAGAAGCACGAATGTTGAATTAATTCGAAAATTTTCGATGAAATTCTAACGAAAAATTTTATGACGAAGGTTAATTAATAAAAGTTTGAAAATCAATAAAATTAAAATGAGAAAAGACTTCTGAATTCCGAGAATAGATTTCTGAATTAATGTACTTAATTATTCAGGTACATTAATTACCTAGTGTCCTTAAATCATTATTAATTTATTACTCTAATTAACACGCCGGAAGACAGTTTAAAGGGGTGATTATCCTTAAATCATAATTAATATATTACAGTACTCTAACACACCGGAAGAGAGTTTAAAGGGGTGATTACTCACCAAAACAGTAGAGGTGATTGTACTTCATGTACACAGCGCAGAGCAGCACCAGTATCACCAGCAGCACCACCACCACAATCGCGGCCAAAGTGCCGCTGCTCAGAGGCTCTGTGCGGAAAATCACCAATAATTATATATTTTAATAATCTATAGTTATTTTAGTTAAAGTATTTTAGTTAGTAAAGAATTAGGTCGCAATTAGTTCTCAAAATTGGGTCGAAATTTAGGGTGAAGAAAAGTGAAAATAATTCTACGGAAAATATCGTAAATTTTCGTGGTATTTTCATCAAAATTAGCGGTAATATTGTTGTTCTGCGGCATAGGACATCCATCAAGTATTAAGAACATAACGTTGAAGAAATTAAAAATTAATCAAACATTAGATAAAAAATATTTTCCATGCATTTACTTTACTTTGAATTGTGTCGGTAATGAACTAAAAAATAAATAAAAAATGAATGATTAAAAATACCAAGTGCACAAAATTTTTGACCGTGCGTGACCAACATTAAAAATGCGCGAGTTCGCAAAGAAGAATCTACAAGCTCTAGAAAAGATCAAGCTTGATATTCAAACAAGATTCAATTGACTACGAGAAACTTAGTTTTATAGGGTTGTGTATGTACATATTCATTTGTTCACTAATTGATTCATGATATAACTATGAACGAAATCATTTCATATAAAACACATTGATCAAGAAGCGCAGCCCTGTGCATATCCAAAATTATAATCATCACACTCTTATTCGTATGTAAAAAATAAACATAAAATAGGTAATTCTACAGCAATATTCAATAAACGAATAAAAAAACTTTAAGCGATTGACCGACTTTTGAAAGGCCCTCATGACTGGTTTTTCCATGCTGATTTCCTAGATTTTTTCTGGAGAAAAAAGTTTTACTAGAACATTAGGGTGGAGAAGATGCTATACTAGCCGTACTGAGCAATAAAAAAAACTTTAAGCTAGGCTAGGAATGACGCAAGTGCAATAACAAAATGTGGGATTTAAATCAATCTATCCAATAATAACGATAATAATTAGTACTACAAGTTTTAAATAGTTATATTACGAGTTTTAGGTAGTGTAGAACTATTGTTTTAAGTAGTAATGCCCGAGACATTTAAGTGGCATCCTAATGTTGTACGCGTGGCAGAAGAAACCAAGATAATGCAATCTACCAAGCGCAAAATAGAAAAAAGCTTTTATTTCCCAAAAGACAATAAAGAAAAAGGAATAATTGCGCGTTATTCATCATGCAAATAGTAATTTACCTGAATGCAGAAGAAAAACAATAATTATGATAATTATACAATAACAATAATAAAAACTTGTAATAACGATAACTTAAATGCTATAGTTTTTGCAGCGAAAATAAAAGAGTGAAGTGCAAAAAAAAAGTCAAGTTTATGGAAGGACCAACAAGGTGAGAAACTATTTGGAAACCACAAATAACCGGAGAAATTAGAGGTAAAAAATACTGTTGCTAATTAAATTAGCGGTGCACAGACAAAAAACTTGATAAAACCAAAGCGTGAAGATGGAGAATGAAAATCAGATGACGGGATGCCGCTAAACCTGAAGGTGAAATGCCATCACAGGGAAAATACGCAAGACGCTTGCTAAAATGGGGTTTGAAAAAGAAATTTACGAGTTTCAAGAAGCAGTTGAGGCAAAGACCAAATACCGAAACAGATCAATTGTACAACTAAGTGAGATATATGGTAGAGCAATTACAAAATCAAATGGTGAAGCCTAATTGAAGCCTTCGAAGAAAGGTTTACACTTTTCTTGTCGCCACATTTCCCATCGTCCATCTGGAGTCACAAAATACTGCACTTAGTAAGAACCTCGCACTACTGGCGTCTAATAAATTGATAAGATATCGTCAGAAAATACATCCAATTAAGTCACCAGAGAAAATTTGGATCAAGCCATCCAAGATACATCAGATCAAACTATCAAAGATACCTCAGATCAAGTCATCAAAGATACATCAGATTAAGCCATCTAAGATAAATCAGATTGCATCATGAAAGATACTTCACTTCGAGCTAGTAAAAATACACCATATCAAGACATCAAAGATACACTAGATCAAGCCATCAAAGATACCTCAGATTGAGTGGCCAAAGGTCCACCCGAACAAGCCAGTAACGATACAACGGAAGACTGTCAGTATACCCAGTTGTGTAGTTTCAGAACAAGTCACCAGTAAGAAGCTCCACGAAGGACCAAATACGCAAGTAAACTCGCGCAGATTTTGAGAAAAATACGCGAAGTAACTAGCAAGAATGGAAGCGTCTTATCGCCAGAACAGATAAAGGTTGCTGTACGACCAAATTAGTTAAGCCAATATTTGAGAATATCTGAAATAAAATTATATATTACGTAAATTATCAAGTGAAGTTGGTGAAAAGGGCTAACATGTAAAGCTTTTATTTAATTATTAATTGTCCATTCAGGCACAAATGTAGATGATAGTAAAATTTTGTTGGCATCGAGAGATTTAAACAACAATCGGATCGCATGGCGGCAAACTTGATCTGTCGTTCTTTCCTGCGTTAAAATTCCCCGTCAACTCTACGTCACCCCACCGTCTGCCTGTACATTGTGCCCGAAAACTTAACAAAAACAGTTTAAAAAACTGTTCAAGACATCTATAAATTTTAGTGTTAATTAATCGATTCGTTAATGCCCGGATATACGACAAAAGAAAATTACAAGTGTGAGGCTTTGGCAATGGAAAACTAATTTAATCATGTCAAGAACACCAAATTAAAGTGCACAGTTCCATTAACGATAGTTATCTCAGAAAACTACAGGCATTTGCTTACATGCTTAATATATTTCAGCGGGTATGTTATATTTGTTCGGATTTCAGATTTCATTATGAGCATGTACAGAGAGTGCATTTCAATGTAAAGAGTATATTTTTCGGGCACAATATCTCGACAAATCGAACACGGACCCTGCCCCCACTGTCACCCACACTTACTTGACCATAGCATTATTAATGGGAGAATAACACTCTACCTTGTGACTGAATTTGATCAGATGTAGCGACATTATCGTAGCCATCAGCTAACTGATCTAGGGGAGGGAGAGGAGAACACGATCCAATGTTACAATAAATCCATTTACGATATAAGTAATATCGTAAAATGTCGTATAAGTGATACGACAACCTGCTCAGACGCCGGCGACTTGAGCAAAATAATTAACATTGGAGTTACTTTAAAAAAATGAATGGGAGTTTATATGTGGATTTCGACACGCTTTTACGACATTGGAAACCAATAAACTGTGACTAAAACATTACGATGATGATAATTGATGATATAATTTGCAAGGGATATATGACATGAATGACATGATAGCAAAATCATATTTATAAAAAATGATCATCAACTGAATATCCTGACGAACATAGAAACACCAAAACTTATGAAATAAAATTGGAACAAATAGGCATGCATATATAATCTGGTAAGCAACTGGTGAAACTGATGTTAGAGTAACAGGTATGTACACCAAAATATGTTATCCCATGATAAGGTGAGGACAGAATGAGGTTGTTATGGATTAATTTAATATTATTATTATTATTATAAGGATGATAAATGTAGCAGGATGAAGATATTTAACAGTGAAGGTCCAGAAGTGCGCTAGCAATGCAGCTTTTTGTTAATGTCGTGCCACCGAACGATTCCCGTCAATCTCATTTCCTTCGTTACGTAAAACTTTCGTTATAACGAAACCAATCTAGTTTAATCAATTGTAATTTATAAGAGCTTGGACTTAAGGAAATTATTCTTTGTATACGAGTAATTATTAATTTATCTAACATTTTAAAACTTCCATTTCTGAAACGACAAATTTTTAAATTCAAAATTTTGCAATATCGGTAAATTTTTACGGCTCGGTAATTATAAGGAAAGTCAGTTGAACGAAACATGGTTAATAAGTTGTAAGAGTTTAATTCAGTCTTTTGGTTCTGACCCAGCTAAGTAAAAACAGGATGAAGATATTTAACAGTGAAGGTCCAGAAGTGCGCTAGCAATGCAGCTTTTTGTTAATGTCGTGCCACCGAACGCTTCCCGTCACTCTCATTTCCTTTGTTACGTAAAACTTTCGTTACAACGAAACTAATCAAGTTTAATACATTTTAATTTTCAATTACAAGAGCTTACTTGGAACCTAAAGGAAATAATTATCTTTGTATACGAGTGATTAGTAGTTCATCTAACATGTTAAAACTTCGATCGCTGAAACGAAAAATTTATAAATTCAAAATTTTTCGGTGAATTTTTTTTTTTGCTTATTAATTATAAGATAGGTACGTCAGTTGAACGAGCATAGTTAAAAGTTGCAAGAGTTTAATTCAGTCTTTCGGTTCTGACCCAGCGAAGTAAAAAGAGTGTTCAAGTTGAAAAAGTTTTCAGGATCAAGTTGAGATCAATTTCTCTATTCAAAACTAACCCCTCAGATCAGGCTTGTAACAACCATCTGCTAAAATGGCTCAGTTTAGAGAACAGTCCCGTAATACAGAAGATGAAATCATGTCGCGTATAAGGAAAAAAAAGCAAATTATTGTGTGCACGAGTGCGCTGAACTTTCAGTCAACCATTAGATGAATAACTTCAAGCAACCATTGGATGATGATCTTTCATCAACCATTGGATGATGAACTTCAATCAACCCTTGGATGATGAACTTCCCTCAACCCTTGGATGATGAACTTCCATCAACCGTTGGATGATGAACTTCCATCAACCATTGAATGATGAACTTTCATCAACCATTAAATGAATAACATCTGTCAACCATTGATTGATGAACTTCCATCAAACATTTGATGAACTACCATCAACCATAGGACGACTAACTAACCATTAGGCGCCTCGTCAGTGGAGAGGTTGATGGTAAAGTCACGCGCGCCGATGTCGTTGGCGACTTTAATATGGAAGCTCATGCGTGCGTCCATCTCGTCGAAGCCGAGCACGCGGAGAATGACGCTGTACGAACCGTCCTCCAGGGTCTGAAAATTACGAATTCGTTACTACCAGGAAATATACAAGCTATAATAACCTTTTACCTCTCTCTATAAGAGAGAACCTCTATAACAACCTAAGCTATAAGAAATTAACAAGAGAACGTAATAGTTTGTTCTACAAGCCATACAAAAATGAAATAAAAAATAAAGTCGCACGCACCAGCATTTTGGTGAACAACTTATCTCGGTTATTTAAATAACATAATAGAGGGTGTTTCACGCAAACTTCCTGTTTTGAATATCGTGCCAAGCAGCCAGATGTTGTAGGAAAAGAGCGGGGCTCCCTTTTATATAAAAGGAAAGGTCATGAAGTTGCGTGCCCCGCCTTGTCAGTTGGCACTATGCATTGGACAAGTGAGCAGCGTGCGTTTGCTGTCGAAGCGTACTTTTCTTATGTCCGTTCCACTATCGCTACTCAACTGGCATTACGTACTCGGTTCCGTATCTGTCCTCCAAGTCGTGTTCTTGCTCGGAAGTCTCAGAACAACATACGCCAAACTATCGCCAACATACTTGTCAATTTGCTTCAGCGAGTTGAAAGGAACTTCAAAAATCGACTAACTGAAAGCACTGACAATGGAGGATGTCATTTATCCAATGTCATCTCTAAAACTAAGCGATATAAAAATTCAGGTAATGCCTTTTTCAATAAAATTTACATTATAATAATATCTTCACTAGGTAGTTCTTTTCTTATTGAGTTTTCAAATCATGAAGTTTCCGTGAATGACCCTACAATTAGGTAGTTTGTCTTGCCCGAACACTTTCATTATAATTAGTAACAGATTAATAAATCCCCTTCCACTATAATTAATAACACATTAATAACAGATTAAATAAATTAATAATTAATTTAACTATGTGAACGAGGAAAATCGTTCACTAATTTATTCAATGTGCATTTTCTTGTGACGAAATAATTCTATTACGTCTGGCGAAGCCGCGCCAGTGACATGTGAGTCAGACCTATAGCAGTTAGAACTGTCTAGTACTAGGTCAGGTCTGAGCGTCTGTGCGTCAGGTAGGAGTCGTGTCCCGCCAGCCCTATAGTGAGGTTTATACCTGAACCTGCTCAGCTCTGTTAACTCTCAGCATTCTTTGCTTAACGCTGGAGTTGTGGCTGTCCCGTGACTATTTAGTCTAACCTGCTTTCGTTCGCCTATGCGAATTACGGTAACCTTAACTACGTGCATTAATGCGGTGCAATAGTAAATGGAATAGAACCAAATTGAACGTCTCTTTGAATAGTTATTTTAGTCGGAATTTGTGCTTTCCCTTTACCATGTTTTACTGATTTTAAACAAAGTGATTCAATAAACTATTTTAAGTGTGCTTTGTCGTGATTATATACCACAGCCACTGAACCGGCTTTAACTGACGATGACTAGGAGAGTTGAACGGCATTGTAGGTTAGATGAATGAGCACAGTAGCCTGGAATTTATTCATATATTGTCCTGGCCTATGAGCGGTGAGCATTCGATCCTGATAGTGAATTACAAGCCTAACGTTCAGATTGACTTGTAGTAGCTCTGGCCGGTGACAACTATAATAATATAATAAAGCTAAGTGCCACGCACCAGCATCTCCGTGGAGTACCTCCCCTCTTCCCCAGGCACGGGGAGCACAGCAGCGACTTGCTCGTAGGAGGGAGCGTAGCCCCACTTGATGTCGCTGGGGGGAGGGTTCGACGAGAAGTTCACCTTAGCCTCAACGTCATCCCCAAGTCTGATGTCGTACAGCCTCACGTCCTTACCCCAAGGCTTGTCTGGGGGAAGAGGGGATTGAGTGGTGCGGGGGAATTATTATAGCCATGGCTTGATAGGGATGAAATCTTGGCACTTAGCACTCATTTGACAATTAAGAAGAATATTTCACATATGACTATACACATGTGACTATTAATGCGATGAATATCTCACATTTGACTGTAAGAATACGAATATATAAGAATATCTAGCATTTGACTATACACATTTGACTATAAGAATACGAAATTACGAATATATAAGAATATCTCACATTTGACTTGAACGTCAACGAAGTCCTCAATGGGCGACAGGAGCGTGTAGTGCGACACGATGCAGTGTAGCGGCTTCTTGTTGTGCCACGCCTTGAACATGTGCGTCAGTGTCGAGATGCTCTTGTATGTGCCCTGTGTGACAAATGAATTTACTATATTGCTTGGTAACTGGTCAAACATTTAAGTAAATCAGTAACCAACAAATTTACTATATTGCTTGGTAACTGGTCAATCATTTAAGTAAATCAGTAACCAACAAATTTACTATATTGCTTGGTAACTGGTCAATCATTTAAGTAAATCAGTAACTAACAAATTTACTATATTGCTTGGTAATGGATCAAACAGTAAAGACAGGATTAAACAGTAAATGGACAAATTTACTAAATTGCTTGATAACGGGTCAAATATTTATGTAAATCACTAACAAACGGACCTAATTCTCCAAACAGGTAAAAGATTAAGGTAAATAAGTAAATAATCCATAGACTAAGATAAGCTCAGTCTCCATAATTAAATAAAAAAATCAGGCTCTCGGTGACAGATCAAATTTGAGGCCCCTTATCGGTGATGAAACAAGTTGATAATTAACGAAATGCTCAGTAAACTGCCCAAAAATTAGGGTAGTTCTATTATAATGAGGTATCTATGATAATGACCATGTTATCTATAAGGGAGTTCTCAACACGGCACAAGTTCTATGATAATGAGCAAATTATCGTAATAATGACCAAATTATAATAATAATGACCAAATTATAATAATAATAATGACCAAATTATCATGATAATGACCATGTTATCTGTGAGAAAGTTCTGAAAAAGGCCCAAGCTTTACAATAATGACCAAATTATCATAAGAATGACCAAATTATCATAATAATGACCAAATTATCATAATAATGACCAAATTATCATAATAATGTCCAAATTATCACAATAATGAGCAAATTATCATAATAATGACCAAATTATCATGATAATGACCATGTTATCTGTAAGGGAGTTCTCAACACGGGAGCTGTAGGTGATATCTTCGTCTCCCAAGAACCAGTGGATCTGGACTCTGGGTCTGGCAGCGGCCACTGAGCAGCTGATCGTCTCAGTGTCTCCCTCGGTCACGATCAGCGGACGTCTCGCCACCTCCAGGATTGGACTCGTGGGTTTAACTGTGAAAATAATTTCCCTTAGATTATATTGAACACTGAGTAATACAAACATTAGTATTAGGAAATATTGGTACATACTAACATGGGAAGATGGCGTGTTGCAAGAGATAGTCTGAGATCTGCCATTGCATGTAGTTCCTATTTTATAATTAGGTAATTTATCGCTTTTCAGTTATATTTTCAAAATTATTTTGTAAATCAGTAATCAGTGATGTCCAAATTTGATAATATTTAGTTAGTCAGTGACTATTCACACAGAAGTACACAATACAATATAACAATAAAAGTAATAATTATAATGAATATGATTATATAAGCTAAAATAAGCTAAAAAAGCTTCTCAGACAAGATGGAAGTTAAGCATACTTGTAACGGTGACGTTTTTAGAGTTCTGTAGCGTGTGACCGATGACGAATACTTTGCACGTCCACGGGCCGTGGTCCTCTATGGTGACAGCATCGATGACGATACCGCACTCGTTGCCCTTCGTAATCTGAGGCTTGCTGAGGCCTTCAATGTAACCGTCGTATACATCTTGTACCTGTAAACAAGATACGGTGAAGTGATACATCTCATTTTTAAATTGAGCGTTTTACGAGATTAAATATTGGTATACGGAGCCATCGGCTTCACGGAATTTAAATGCTTGAAGAACAATACACGAGAACCGATTACACTAGAAGCAAAATATTTTTAAAGGTCCTATATAAGGAGAAAAATGGGCTTCTACTTACTCTTGTTTTATCCACGCTGTATTAATCTCGAGGAAATTAATAAAATTAAACATTACGGATTGTTTTCAAAGGAAAAATCACTGAGATCTCTTATTTATTAAGGTCGAATAACTGATAGATAGAAAATATAAAGCAAATTGAAAATATGAGAGCACAATTTGCACGATTATACAAAAATTTAGCAGGAAAAAACAGAAAGAGGAAAGAAAGAAAGAAGCGCTTTAGCGGACTGATCGATGGAAAAGGTTGTGCTTCAGCTATGATACCGTACGTATGCAAGAAGCTGCATTCACGATGCAGTACCTATACAAAATATGCCCGCAAGATACAATAAGCAAGATTTGGATTGCAAGATACAGCGTACAAAATATGGCTCGCAGGGTGCAGTATGCGAGATGTAGAATGCACGATGCGGTATTGCGCATGTATGTGTAACGCATGAGAAGAGAACCTTTTGACATTTACGGAGCGGCTATTGGCCTCACATGTAAGCCGTGCTGTGACCAAATCATACCAACCAAATCAGTTCTATTCTAACTGAGGCAAAAAAACTGTTACGTAGATATCATTTTATCCACTTCCAACCATTCGAATTACCTATAAAGCTTGAAATAATAGTACATTCCGACGAAGTAATATTGTAGTATCTTAAACCTCGAACGGAAGTGATCAAGTGGTCAAGTGATCAAAATTTCCAAATAAAAATATATTTACAAATAGAAAAAAAAGAAGCAACACAAGTTTTTCCTGAAATAAGAGTATATCCAACCAGACTGCTAACGTATTTGCCCCTGCTTTCTTCTAGGGCGATATTTGTTTTCGTCATGAACACGTTCGAGCGCGGCTCNGGCTCTGTGCACGGATGTCAAACTCACAAGTCTATGCTTGAGCAAGCACTAGATTCGCTTCAGTATACAATGACTTCTTTATGAATACAAAACTCGGGCCAGCAGAGTTTGCTTTTGCGAAGAGCCTTTTTTTCAATCGTAACTTTTCCGTAGTTCTCTCAATGTGTGATTTACTCTCGATGTTCTATTGTACCAGACGTCACGATAATCGTAGTGTTCGTCGTTGTAGAATAATAATAATAATAATAATAATAACTATTTCATACATAGCTGCAGTGAGCACAGGTATTTGTTTTATATAACAACAATACTTTATTTATAAAATATTTGGATCGGTCCTTACAAGTCGACTAAGTTAAAGGTCCAGCAGCGTGCTGCATAGGTTCTAGGTCGGGTAAACGACCTGACAAAGCGACTATAGCCTTCAAAGGGGCTTTGGTATACCGGGTACACTTACAATGCGGGTTGCCCCACTGGGTTGTGTTGCATGAAATTTAACTATTCGGGACGAGGTTAACATGATGATGCTACCAAAATGGCCAGTGCTGACTGGACGTTTAATGCTCGTTAAAATAGAAAAAATCTTATTTTCAGAGAATTAATTTTCACAACTGAACAAGTTCATATAAAGAATTTTACTAAATTTTAGGTGGTCATAATCCCGGAATGAAAACTAAAACCAACTATGTATGTATATGGACACAAAATTCTCTCAAGTTCCAAGTCATGGATCTTTCATGCAGCGTTCAGATCATTCTCCAAGCTAGCCCGTGAGATAAGCTAAAGCTGTTTAATATACGAAGAAGCCAAACCGCAAACCCATTGACATCATACAACAATAGCCCGCCTGTACGAGACGGCGCTATTGGACTCATGAATGTTGTACGGCTTTGTCTGGGGTTGGGCAAGCGGTCGTTAGCATCGCAAGTTGAAACTTGCTTAACAAACGTGCGGCTATGGCGATGTGGCATGAACGTAATTTTGTATGATGGTCGGTGAAGTTCTGTCTCAATAATGTCAATTTAAAAACTCTGACGAATCATTTTATGACAAGAGATAGAAAAGTTGTGACATGTAGAAAAGTTGTAAGAAAAGTAGAAAGTTGTAGTAGTAAGTAGAAAAGTTGCAACATGTAGTATATATCTGAACAGCATATAGTCAACCATCATCCCATGTAGTATAATATGATACATATCATTTCACGTTCTCAGTTCACAACACAGCAATATCGTTGGGCCGAACCAAATTGGCCAACAGAATATAGAGGAGTGGTAAAAGGGAATGCGGTATGCATACAAAATCTCAGTAGAAATCCTGCGGATGTGTCCAAATTCAGTAAATCTAAAAATCCTACGAAATTGAAAGCCTCGTACAACTATACATCGCTGATAACTGATAACAATTTTCCAATGTGTTGGGGTTTTGGAACTGACCTGAATGGCGTTCTGCTTGCCGGTCTCCCAGTGACAGTAGCGGAAGTCTCCAGAGACTCCGCAATCCAAGTTCAAACTCTCGCCAGGGTTGACGATAGTTTGTTTGTTGTCGAATATGATGGACACTGGCTGACTTTGTGTACCTGGCGACAAACAAACAACGTTACGCGATTGAAATTATCAAGGAAAATGATCAACAATTAAAACCATACACTAAAAAAATGCAAAAGGTAAAGTTCAAGTGATCGCGTTACATCAACAGTGATGCCGATATTTCAGCTAAGGAAAAAAGAAGCACTGTAAACTTAACAGAAATCAGGAATTATTCTAGAAAAAAAACTTCTATTTTATATACCTATATCATCGAAATTCTATCTTGATGCTAGGCCAGAAGCTCGGTCTAATAGAAGCATCAATGTACCGAGTTCTCTACTGATAACTCGGTTTATTTTAACAGGACGGCGTTAAACCCCGCTTGCATGGCAGATAATGGACACGATGTTCTGGAGGCCACTAATGGACCTACTCAGCCAGACAATGAGAAATTAAGGAAGTTCCTCCACTAAAAGCTCCACATTTTAACCCAATTTCAATGAGGTTGAAAAAGGCGATTTCTCTCATGGTCAGGCGAGGCCCAATGACATCGCCTCCATCAACGGATGAAAGAATAGAGTCGGTTTTCGGGAGCCAAGTTCGTTGATGGAAGCGAACGTTATTTTAACGAACAACGGCTACGGGATTCTCTAGACAAGCGCCAGTAAACGCTATAATCACGAGTTCAACCTTTCAGCCGATAAATTATAAGAAGTTCGAATGCAGAACGGATCTCTGCGAAAAGCAGAAAACGACAATTGAAAGCGTTTGTGGAGGCGAAATGACAAAAATAACACGGTTATGTTCAATAAAATTTGTTGCATTTCTAATAATACTGGGGTCCACCCTTCTGACAAAAGACATTGAAACCACGTTTATTAGGAGCTAATTTTGTTGAAACGACGTTCATTAATAAACGTTATTCCAACGTCAGATGACTGGTTTGCAGATATATACGTCATCTTCACGATACGAATCTACGCAAACGAAGAAAATTTCGCTGTACATTTCCTGCGAGGTTCACTCCAGAATTTCATCACTTAATGCCAGGAAAATGAGGGCATGGTGATATAACGCTACCAGCGCACTCTCACGCCACTTGACATCACGAAACTCCTATGCAAAGTGACGAACGAATGTAATTCTCTTAAAAGCGTCACGGACTGTTAACGTTACTGGTTGACAAGCGTCACGACAGTCGAGCTCTTCCTTGGTGATAATATTGTTTGTACGTACATTTTGCTTCGTGAAATTAGTTCCTAATTTTTACGTCAACGTATTTTTCGGGTATCAATATTCGTAATATTATATCTCTTGACAATAAGTTCGGTTATTGCTACTCAGGACTAAATTTTTCGTTGATTCATTAATATTTAAAAAAACATAGCTCATTTTACTAATGAACATGTTCAAAGTCGCCCATGAATGTAGTCAATTCAGTAACTACCTTATAGGGAAGACAAAAATCAGAATAGGCGTTGAGGAACATATGACCAGAAAAGCGTTCGTACTGCTCCATGAAGAATTAAAAAAACTGCTCATCGATACACCAGTAAAAAAAACCTAAACTCGCAGACATAATTCGCAGGAGCGATGAAACGGAAGAATGAACTATACACAGAAAGTTATCATAATAATTAAGTTGAAAAGGTTAATTCACGAGGGTAAACAAATTGGCCACGGAAACGTGTGTGAAAATCACAAATTTAAACAATTACCAGGTCACCAGAAAATTAGACAAAAAATAGATCAGAAAAAAGACCAGAAAATGAAACCAAATTGACCCATAACCAGGTCAACAGAAAAATTATATGGGTAAATTTGGCTTCATTGTGACAATTTCTTGCCCACACCGAACGTAGCATTGATACGATCTTTAGCCTGGCCAAACTGGGTCAGAACGACCCACTCAAGGGCATAAAATGAATCACTATTGGGACATAATCTCACTCATTTCTCTGAGTGAGGATACCCGGAGTCATAAGTCATTAGTAATAGAGAGGATGGAGTGCAGGCTGGTTGAGTAGGTCGCAGCTCCGTTATGGAGGAGGAGACTGCGGGGGCTCGGATGAGGGGTGGTCGCTAACCTACTTACAATTGCGAGCTGCGAACGTCAACTTCAAAATACCCGATATTTTAACACCGCGAGAATCAGAGCGTTGAGAATGGTTCACTGAAAGAGTGAAGAACTGATTACATTTGAAAAACTGTTTATTAATCGTATTTCTTGACGTCACCCACGTTGAAAAATGTGAGATGAAAATGTTAAATAAGGTGGATCACAAGGGTTAGAAAAAACGATGTAAATAAATGTTTCTTGCAAGAGGATTTTCAGCAGTAAGTTAGGTCTTTTAAAGGAAATTGATAATGAAGGAACTTTGTTGGAGGCAAGAAAGAGAATGTATTGCATCAACAACACGACGAGACTAGCATCATCAAAATCTTCATTGCATCATCAAAACTTTCAAATACTAAGCAATTAAATGCAACTATAGCACCAGATCACAGTAATCTCGAGCTTCAAAAAATTTAGAAATTACTCAATAAAATAAAATAAGTCCATCTTAAAGTGCATTTATGAAACAAAAGTTTCAATAACGCTTGAAAATATGTGTCTATAATATCGCACTATGGTACATTTAAATTTTAATCGCAAAATGACTTCTCGCTTCTCGATCAAAGACACGGAATTCCCGTCAGTCTCATAAAATTGACAAGATATTGATCGCAGTTCCGCCTTTGGTTCACACGCAATAAAATGCGTGCTTTGGAAGTTGATTAATATCGATATCATTGACCGTGAGCCGACCGAATTCTGTGGAACAATGGATAAATTAAAAAGATAAATGAATTACGCCGATCAGTTTACCTACGGATTCAAGTCAAACTGATATAATTTAACCTTGAATATGGCTTTACTGGAATTAATAAAGATAGAATCGCCGAGGATTTAAAAAAATTACAATTGAATCAATATGAACGCAACACGAGTCAAACTTGCACAAGTCTATAAATGTTATTGTAACGTTCAATTGTGAAATACATATGTACATATTCAGTATCGGTGCTCACGAACCGTCACTGAAACGAAGTACGAATTGAAAATGTTGTAGTTTCGTCACGAGCACAGCCACGGTACGAACGAAGAGCAGAAATTAAAATAAGAATCAATAGACGTTCCAGGGTTGCAGAGAAGACAATTGCACTCGAATTATTAACGCCCTTGACTTTCTTATCGCGCGTTTCCCAGGTGAACGAAACGCTCGCTAGCAAGACTATAGCGCCTCTCAAATACCAAGGCTACACGCCTCACTCCACTACACGCTGCTACACGCCTCACTCCACTATACACGCTGCTATACGCCTCACTCCACAAAATTATTTCAATGCGAGTGCCACAATATAAACGTACTTACGTACCAGCAATCGAAGTTATGGTAACGCATTATAAACATTAATCAAGACAGTTAACAATGTTATTCAACAATGAACGAAGATTGACAGTTGAAAATTGGGCCCAAAAAAAAATAGGGCCTAAATTTCATTGCCAAAAAAAAACGTTATTTCTATCACCAATTCATCTTAAGTCACCTAATTTCCTCGAACCTATTAATACAAAAAATTAGAGCAATAATAATTTGGTAGAAATTGATACACTGAACTAAAATTGAAAAGCTGACATTTATTTATACCCACAAGCGGGATAGCCGAACTTCGAACTTGATCATGATCATGATGCAAATTCCAGCGGTAGAGCAATTGGTAAAGCAAGCTATGCGCAGCGTTATCGAGGTGAGATCATAGCAGGTCACGGAGGTCACATAGATCAAGGTGCGTGTGTTATATACATATATCAAGGTGCAGGCTTCTTATATGCACAGATCAAGGTGCAGATTTGATAAATAAATATAAGCAGGTTGCACGTTCAAGCTTTCTCTCGGTATACGCCTTGAATATGTACGGCTATGCGCGTGGCAAGCAAACAATTGGTTATTTGAAATGGTGTAAATGACGCCGTGTTTCATTGGCTTAATTAAGTAAAAAAATATTTTTATACAAACACAGCTGAGGCGAACGTTACTGGGAACAGTTTTTGGCATTAGGATAAACACTACGGTACTAGATAATTTGTTCCACGCACGAGCCTTCAACAAATTTCAAAACACACTAGCTGTTTTTTTAGAATAGGAAAAAACATCAGATGCGCTAGTCACACGAGTCCAGAGAACAGACTTCATTCGTATAAAGTTCATATCGAGCGACATCACAAAAATTCGCTCGTGCGCCACATCTTGGCACGTTTTACGATGAAGAATCCTACGACAAAATCCGTGACCGTAAAGCCGTCCGTCCGTGCTTCCCTAAGACAGCTTCAGTTTAACTAGCAAGAGAAGAAAGTCACGTGCGTGAAGAGGCAACAAAAATGTTGCTGAGCTTGAGGCGAGCAGGAGATGTGATGTTATTTTGCTGCTGGCAACTGGTGCGGAACTTGCTAGACTGGAGGATATTTTTTGTGTGTCAGGGAGTGTGCTCAATAAACTTTTTTATGATCGAAAACATGAAGGATAAATTTTGCCTCGAAATTCATTAGTTATTTTCGATTACCTATATCATAAAAGACTCCCTGAATCAATCGATTTTTTCGAACACGTATGAAAAACTTTTTAAAGTTGTCTACTAGAACAGATAAATCCTTTGAAAATCCCATTTAAATTGTCAATCAGAAGAAAAAAATATAACTCAGTACTCACTGCAGTGAGTGACAGAGAGCGCATTTTCTCGTCGACGAAAACTTGAGGTCACGGACAGACGGACGGACAGACAGACGGACATGGCGAGCACAATAGTGCATTTTTTCCATAAATGAGAAAATGCGCTAAAAAGGCTTACTTCCCATGCTAAAAAATTCCCACACTAAAGTGTATTTAAAAATTAAATTTAAATTTAATAAATTAAATTCGAAGTTTATTTCTCATGCTGAAGTTGAACAAAATAGGATAGCTGAGGAGCTTCGCAAAAGATCATCGCAGATTGAGACGACAGTCACGCAGCAGCGGCGACGCCCACGGCAGACATAACGGCGACACACTGCAGAGTTAATGCGGTGCGTCGGAGCGCGAAGCTTCCTCCGCAAAATGAAAATCTTTGCGCCAAAGAGCAAGGCGAATAAGGCAACGTGTGCGCCATTTAATAATGCCACTTGAGGGCAACCGCAAAAAGATGTTAATGACGCTAAGGGAGGATCTTCACAGATGAAATATGCTTGCAGTAGGAGACATAAAACAAAGATAATTGGTAAGCAAGGGGATTTTACACGTAAGAGAAGTTAAAGAGCATATCCTCTTTCGAACTTCGATCTAATACAATTAGACGTAAAACATGACGAGGAAGAAGGAAGTACCACGACATAAACTAACGAAACATGAACTTTCACACCATTAAAACATGAAGCGTCGGCACTAAATGCCATGGTATATTTTATCCAGAAGAAATTGGCTTCCTACAAGAATATTATGAATGTCATGATCGTCTTCACACTCCACCAAGGTTGATGATCGAGCGTGAGTCACGTAGCGAAAAGAAGGCCAAGATTCTAATATAAATGCTTTAAGTTGCAGTGGCTAGAAGGTTATTCGAGACTATAAATAACCGAAATGGTTATCTACAAACTGAATGTACCAGTTGTTCAATGTGATAAAACAGGTCATTCATAAAATTTTATCCCTCAGGCTTTTGAATCCTGACGCATTAAGCTTGGTGGCATCAATAAAGCTTCCAAAATACAATTAAAATTTGTCATCTAGCGCCATCAAACTCTCAAGCAAGAAACAAGCAACTATAACAAATTTTAATACAAAAAGTATTAAAAAATAAATAAAAATATTCGAAAAGTAACAATCGGCGACAGACCACATCAGGCCTACTCTTCAGCGCCAACATCATTATGTTATCTTATATTATTTCTTACGCTCTGTGTGCCCACGCACACTAAAAGCCGCTTCTTTCTCAATAAGACGACTTTCCCACGAGCTCGTACAAAGACCATAGAAAAGAACTTGCTCTCACACCGAACAATGATTTAGGTAAAAAAGATCCTTTTGAATATACAGGAAGCGAACGCCTGTGTCACAAAGCCACGGTCCACAAGAGTTGCACCTGTTGATATAATCAAGCAGTCGCATCCGCCATATGGCATGCAACATGAATGCTTTTCAAGCAATAACATTTCAAATTAATTTCAGCGTCAACATGTTCACCTAGTACTGGCACCATCAAATTAAAAATGGTAGGTTTACAATTTGTGATGATAATTTATTAATATCACCCAAAGAAAGATATCGAGGCTCAACAAGTTGGAGTGATAAATTACGAGTAAATGTGTATAATATCAAGTGAAATTTCAGTAAGTGGATCGCATCTTCCTATACCAATAAACCTACACATAGAAAAATAAATTAGGAGAATCAGTCATCCACGGAGGAGAAAGTGGGACAGGAAGTTGCACAGGATGGAGGGGCATCCATAAAGTGGATTTCGTGAGCAGCGAATCCAACAATGGCTGTCAATGAGGAACAAAAGACGAGCGAACCTCCTTTTAATTCAAGAGGATACATCCGCGTATGCGACGCAGAAATTATGCCAACTTATTTTTTGGTAAATGCGCAGGGAAAGGCAAAATGAACGCACTAATTCCAGATTTTAACTAGAATTGGTTTAGCAAAAAAAATTCAGTCATAATCTAAAACTTATGCAGAAAATAAGATAAATTGCGACTAAATTAGGGAAACATGTTAGCTCTAGGCTGTTTGTGACCTACAATTTCTGAATGTAACAGCTCAAGAATTGAAATAACGTTGATGTAGGGCAAAGTTCTACGTCACAGTCAATATTTTCCCACACTTTCCCTGGAGTAGTCGCACGCTATAAAGCATGTACAGTATGTAATAGAAATAAATTCTCAGACGTGTTCAGAGGCTAACTCTTGGGAACACATCACAAAAATGACAAAAAAATTGTTCTCGAACATTGAGAGAATCAAAGCAAATAATCAACATGAATCTAATATGTTACGTCTTAATTAATACAATTAAAGTGTGAATGATTCTTGATTACTTACTTAATTCAGGACCTTTTAATTCGTACAGGTTCTTGTGATAAGACAAGTACACTTGTGGTAGAATAAACTTCACCATTGCAAGTGAATAAATGAGAACCCTCATTAGACTTAAGGAGGCGGCACTTAATTATGTTAGCATCAACAGAGATCCTATACAGATCCCAAGCTCAACAAACTCTGTACTCTCTAAGAGATATAGGACTCTTACTGAAACAGAAATGATTGGAGGCTTTAAAAGTGATATATAGGAACCTCCATATCGACCTCCCACGATTCACTAGCTGAATTACATTACTTTCTCATGTATGGTAATTAGTACCTATAGTATTATAGTTGACGGTTCATTCCATCCTTGAGAGCAGCAACACGAGTGTTACCAACAGCAGAAAGAGCGACAGCAACGGCAACACGATCTTCCATATGCAAATTGTTCTGTCTAAGCTATGAGAAGACGTTTGTTTCACCGACATGAGGCAGTAGGAGCATCTTAGCATAAACATGTGTAAATAAGAGAGCACAATTGCACGAGTACAGTACAGTATACACGAGTACAGTATAAAGCACAGCACCTACAATAGAAGCAGGAAAAGCAAGATCTAGGAGTATTGCCATGTCGAACAGAAGCATCATTTTGGTGCAGCATCAGAAGCGGCACAAGCATCATCAATTCAGTGCACTAGCAGCCGCGGTTAGGTGCAGCATACTGCTCTTAATGCTGCCACTGCATGCTATTCCCCTACACATGTTACTGTTCTCCGCTGCTGTTATTCCTGTTCTACCTTCCGATTTATATCTTGGCTGCTTTCTTCCCAAAAATTGTTGCTGTACATATTTGCGGCATCAGCTCAAAGTTTCAAAAGTGCTAACAAAAATGAAAACAAGTTAAATTTTTTATCCTTGTGATTGGAGGAACCGTAGACATTAATTGCCGGTGCAGCATTAACTTTATCCGAATTATTCTTCCAAGTCTCGCAATAAGGAAACTGCAGAATGTAACGAACAATCCTACAGACTTTATTGCTTGTTCATTCGAGCGTGACGAAAAGTTGATGAAATTCGGCGGAAATTATTAATTTTACGACTTAATCGCGGTATTGAGAATGGCTTACGACTAGATCGAGGTATCAACAAGTGGCTTACGACTAGATCGCAGTATCAACAAGAGGCTTACGACTAGATCGCAGTATCAACAAGAGGCTTACGACTAGATCGCGGCATCAACAAGAGGCTTACGACTAGATCGCGGCGTCAAGAAGAGGCTTACGACTAGATCGCGGTATCAACAAGAGGCTTACGACTAGATCGCGGTATCAACAAAAGTCTTACGACTAGCTAGCAGTCACTTGAAGTGCTTACAACTAGACCGCGGGAATAAGAATTGTTCCATCAATCGGCTCATTTCGTGAGTTCGTGTAATTATCAGCAGTGAATGTTGAATTTATGGGATAACTGATAAAAATGTTACTCGACATCCTCACAACTACGTGAAGAATGAACTATTTGAATGTGGATTTCACAATTGGATTACCATCCCATTCCACCACAAATCTAAACCAGCAAATCCCCTCTGTCATTGCGTGGGTTTTAGGAGTGGAGAATTGATACTCCAGTTATAAGTAGACTTCGGAATACACTCGACAATCACCGATTGTGAAGCCACAGTTGATTGCGTAGCGCCATTGCCAGTGATTGGAAAGGAAGGATGGTGCGAGCATAGCAATGCAGGTTGAGCACAAACTTCCGGCAAGCACGCTTCGTCAAACACGATGCACGTCAACAAAATAATCGTTATCAACGACTATTACAACTAGTGAATCGTGATACACGATTCAAGCCAGCAAGGGAATCTTGACAGAAAATTTGCGTCGAATAGTGGATTATGGTACACGACCGGTAGCAAGTCAGAGTTTCCAGATTTATAATGTAAAATCTGTCCAACATAGCTTTGAATGTGAACCAATTAGAGAGCGGTTAACAGTGTGAATTTGAGGTTTTGTCGTAAGTGTTTAACAACCGATCTTTCCCCAGCATGATCTGCCGCTCTAAAGCGGGTTCTTGGAAGCCTATAAGTATTTTAAAAAGCGTATCGACTTCAACCTCATACACATATCGACCACTAAAAATTTATTTACATGATATAATTTAAACGAAAACTTCCCATTTTCAGTAAAAAAGAATTCTGAAAGTAACTACGTACTACTCCCATTAAAAAGTTTCATTATCTAGGTAACAATTGTCAAAAATTTGAGCTAAATTTAGATCGATAGTTTGAAGAAAGTATTCCACACATTGAGACTTGACGTCTTTCATGTTATACGGATAAGTGAAAGCAATGATTTAGTGCGATGAATGGCAGTGTATTTCCTCTAGTCTGGATAGGAAATGTCTTCAAAAGCCAATCTTGGGCGCCAGACAACGGTAGCATATCATTAACTGCATGCTATTGACCTGGTCGTATAATTAGACAAAGATGTTGTAATAACTAATAGGTTTTTTCTTTCCATCTTACGAAACGACTCGCCGTCAAGGTGATGCCAACATTGCAATATTTTCGACAGTGCGTAAAACTATAGCGCAAAAGTCTCCTCCAAGTACACACACATTCACTTTTATCTTAAAACATTTGTTTTAAAATTTTGTGCATTATAAACTATATTATGATATTTCTTATTATATTCAATAAAAAAACATTTTTTGAAGCTAATTGAAGGCAATTAGCCCTCAATTCAATAGGCTTTGGAAGCCTAACGCAACTTTAAAATAAGTAACTAGAATATGATAGCTGAATGAATTTTTCTCTCAGCAGTTGCAGCGAAAAAACAGTAAATACTTGACGGCATCACAGAACTGGTGAAGTAAAGCAGCCAGCCTCAATTCAGCCTGTGGCAGCAGCCAGCCTCAATTCAGCCTGTGGCTGCTGCCAACCTAAATTCAGCCTGTGGCAGCAGCCAGCCTCAATTCAGCCTGTGGCAGCAGCCAGCCTCAATTCAGCCTATGGCAGCAGCCAGCCTCAATCCAGCCTGTGGCTGTAGCCAGCCTCAATTCAGCCTGTGGCTACAGCCATCGGTGTTGGAAAAACTACGTAGGATCCATGACGTTCAATAATGGAAAATACAAATAAGAAGTTACAATTTGAATCGGCGAGGGCATTACGATTTTAGCAGAAGAAAATGCTACAGTGTTGGCAGTTCACAATTTTCAATTATCAAAAGAATTAAGAATGGAAGAAACAATTTTTAAGTCAGCATTCTAATCAAGTTTAGTATGAAAAATTTCAAATCGACTACCAATTGTACAGTACTCATCATTACAGTCGTTCAGAGACTTGTAGTGTTCTTCAGGCAGCCACCCAGCAACCACTCACCTGAAATAAAAGAAAGAATTACATTAGGTGTGGGATTATTTTACTCATACAGAGTTTAATTAAACTCAAACACTCGAAAAACGGTAAATGGATGTCGTAATTACCTATTCGAATTAGTTCGTGCATAATTTAAACACCTAATACATTACTATGTAAATGATGAGCGTGATTCCATTCTAAGCGAGACATCAGCTAGAAGAGAAAATCATCACCTCTTCAAGAACCGTGAGGAGAATCAGGCCACGAAAGTTGGAAGGGTAACAAAAACAGAGAACTTTGCCCAGTAAACATTCTGTCGGCCACGAGTGTCCGCTCAGTTCAAACAGCGCTGGACAAAAGGAGAGCCAGAGACCTGACAGAGGAACTTTCTAGCTTCTTTTATTCATAAACAAAAGATCTGTTCCAGATTACCATGCGAGCTCCTGAAGTTTTACTTCTGTATGCCACAAATGCGAAGTAAAACGTACAAACGTTCATGCAAAATAGAGAAAGATCATGATTATGGCTATCGTGATTCGTACAAAAGTCCGAAACGAGTATATATTAAAGATTCATTGTAGTAACTTAAGACTTACAAGTATCAGGTTCAATCTTCGACGAAACCAACCAAACGCTCTGCTTTCAAGACCGATACCGTCATTGATTCGCAGAAAAATAATCAATTTTTCATGACTAAACAAGAGCTCAAGGAAGAAATCTTCCAAGCGTTGTCTCTCGATGTTTCAGGTTTATAAAAGAAACGAATTTTCCCGAATTTTCAGACATTCCAGGCGTGAGTAGAAGAAGACTTCTGTTGGGGCTCAAATAATCGGCTCAGGGCCTGGCCGCGTTTCCAGCCAGCGTGACTAAGTCGCTTCAAAAGGCAGACGACCGAAGAGGCGGTCTTTGCTCATGAACGCTCATGAACAGTCGAGAAATGCGGACCACTGTGAGAGCTTTTCCAGCCTTCAGCTTTGCGTGAACTAAATAGAAACTCTCATTAAACTGAATAAGAAATTCCGCAGTTGGCTTCAGGCTATGAGTGACGCCGAATGAGCATTTAGGATTTACCTAGTTCAAAAGATAAAAATGGTAGCTGAATAAACTATTGTGAAATACTGAAATATTCTTCCAATTCACTTCAGTTTTTCAAATATGCGAGTTTAAAAATATTCGAGTAACACAAATTATTCGATCCAAAATATTAACAGAACCCAGAACGCATTAGCTAATCAAGATCAAAAGTACGAATACTAGCGCAGCACAACACAACAACGTCTAATGTTACATTTGTTCTAACTTGACAACGCCCTCCTTATCTGGCATCCTCTTCCACCAAGCGAACTTGACTCATAACATGTAAGTCCACACCGGAAAGGAATGCCAGGCTTCGACAGCTATCAAAGATCTAAGATAGGTACTGGGGTTATACCAAGAATTTTTGCCGGATATTAGACAAGCTGAAGAAGTTAAGCAAATTAGGTCAGACAGTTAAACGAGTATGAGTCATCGTGAGGCTTTGCAAAGTGGAAAGGAACATTATAATAGTTTTTAAATTCTGAATATTAATGGTAAATGCCTAATCGTAATACAGTGCATCAAAATTGACCTTTGAACTGCAAGGATGAAAATCTCAAAATTTTATAAATCATAATTTTAATCAACAACTGTAGGTACGTACTATAAAACATCACACGTTAAGAACTTAAATTCAAATGCATCCGGCAGCAGTATATCAAGTTCAGGTTTCGCCATAACCTGAGCATGATACTGATAAGTTCTGTCTCACTGACACATTTAAAATACTATCGCTGCAACACAGCGAATAAATGTTAAACCCTGTGCGCATGGTGTTTTGGTGGGTGTGTAAGGTATGGTGTTGTATGCATTGTAAAATGTAGGAATGTACGAGCCATGTAAACCGACGACGAAATTACGCACAGAACTTAAGCCAAAGACACGCGCCTAACACGCGACTTGGTAAGGAGAGGCTCTTATTGCCTCTCTGAACGCTACATCTCTCACTCTATGGTGACAATGACCATCACGCTCAGGAATGCTTCGAATCTGAAGGCTGACATGTTTTTTTCAACTACGTCGTAGCCGATTTTTTTTTTACAAACATGACCATAACTCCAACAAATTTATATCAGGAAATGGTAACGTCCGAACTGATGTTATTAAATAAAATAAATAATATATTCCAGTTATAAGTGAAACTGAATTAAATGCTATTCATGAGTGCAGAGGAGTTTCTCACAGAGATGACTGGAAAGGTCTGGAGGGTGCAGAAGTCTTCTATTCAGTTGCCATGGTTCAAAATATCTAGGTAATTTCTAGTTCTTACCTAGAACTTGTTTAGTCACGTCGATGAAAATTTATGATTTAGTACCGTAAGGTTTAAGGCGATTAATTATAACGATGAGTGTTTAAAAGGTTCCAGTGTTATGAAGTTATCAGAAAATATATATGGAGAATCTGGCAACTCGCTCTCGCTGGAACAAGCATGGAGGACACTGACCAGGCAGCGAGGTAGATTGCCTGGAACCTTCGGAAATTCAGACTCGCTGCTCCGAGGCGCCAACGGCCAAACGATACAGGAACTTGATTATTGAGCAATCCTCTTAGCTGACGTCACAATTTACGTACAAAATTAAAGAATTCCGACTGTTAAATATAATATAAGTATTTTGGACAAATAACAGCAATGGGATGAAGCATAGGGTAGTGACAAGCGAGACAACTACTGTATGAAAGAGTTAATTAAATTTCTAACTTTCATGAGAAAACGAATGGGATTTTAAAGGGGGATTTAAATCTTCCACAAGCATGGAAATTTTAGTAAAATATCTTCCTTAACAACTCTAGAAATAATCAAGAAATATGAGGTAAGATTACGAATAGTAGAAATTCCGGGCGGGTAATAAATGAACTGTACACTTTTATATCGAATACAAAACTAAAATATGACTTTCCGCAAGCAACTCCGCGACATTTTAGAACTGAGCAAGTTATCTGACTAGATCCATCTTGAAATTATGAACCAACCTTTCTAGAATAGTAGAATTCCACCTGGATTAATTAAACTACCAGGACAGACAACGAAGTAAACTCGGGATATAACTCACAAAATAACCTAATACACAAAGAAAAAATCCACAATATGAGATGTATGCATGCTGCACGAGAGCATTTGTGCAATAACGCTCGTGTTTGTTAACAATATGAAAACGTAATAATGACAAGAATACTAGGTGAATATTGAACATCCCGTAGCAGTACAAGTCACATAAATTTTCATGAAATCAGTACATATTTTCAGTCATGAAATTTCAAATCACATGAAGCCTATTTTATAGTGAAAAAGCAATATTTCCGCCTCCAGTCAGTGGCGAAAGCATTAAATATTTATAGGGTGCTTGCAGTGTCGCCATCAAAGTTACATAATTTGAACCGTGAGATCTAAATAACAAGTCAATAGTCCGTGAAACCATAGAGCATAACTGGAATAAAATTTACAATCCTCATAGTAACTGCTCAAATTAAAATTCTATAAAAGGTAAATCCTACTATCCTTGATGGGAATTATTCGTATTTTCCTCTCCGCTTCATCAACAGATCATATTTTACGATTATAAAATCGAATCGTCACCTATAAGATGAATGTGAAAATTTTACAAGACTAATATTTTTCAGAAACCGAGGCATATTTTAGGTGGACCGGATGTGGCTAACATCAAGCTCGCCGGAAATGCTGATTCGGATCAGTTGTTTTTCAAACTTTCTGCAGGTGCGGATCAACTTGTATCCTTCGCAGCTTCGACGGCGGTTGTTGATCATCATGGATCATTCCTAAGCTTGGACGTGACGACCGCAATATCAAGAACCGAACAGCGGAAAATCTGACCTTGCATCACGACAGCTCATTTCGACCACAGCCAGTGACCACTGAATGTAGACAATCACCGATTGAGCTGCAATATTATAGGTTATATGCATGTAATATAGCCATACATATGCACCAAGAAATATTTGGGACACTCGTGGAATGAACGTATCAAATTGGTCTCTCCATCCTCTGTATTACTTTTTCGCATAAAGGACCTATAAATTGAAAATCGGAGCGTAAACGAATACAGAACTTTTCAGATCAAACTTTTGCATTACTCCATTACATTAAAAATGCAAACGCATTCACTCAACACAGCACAGTCATAGTTTCCACGCTGCCGTATTTAAAGAGTACGAAAAGTTGACAATGTCTTCTCCCTCTTTATTCGAAATGACGGTAAAACGATGGCAGTTTGAACCACCACAACCTGATCATTAATTTGATTTCATACCTGCTGGACTCATCGTGGCCAGCGGACCTTGGATCCTAACGTCCGGTGCACGAATGATAATTTCACAGTTCGCGGATGCAAGTTACTTGGTAACAACGAACGACCATATATTTGATGAGCAACATTGTTGATACGTTTTCGCGCATTTTATCGCTGGTTTCGAAGTGAATAACACTTTTAAGAGCGCCATATCAAGCCTCACGCGGGCTAAACTGCCTGGTCTAAGGAAATTGACCAGGAAATTTGTTCTCATCCGTCAAATAAGTCACCCGGTTGACGCATAAATCAATTTCTTCGAACAGCAGAAGAAGGATTGCGCTCCACGATTCAATTCCGCATCAAAAACTATTCTTCACCATCTAAAACTGGGAGAGAATGTTCATGAGCAAGATTCGGAGCTCAAAATCATGAAATTTTGCTTGCCCAACTTACGCATCAAATTATCTTGCGTAACGAACAAAAACAGTTCAAGAAGGAGAGGGAGAATCTATAAGAAACGGCAGCACGTTTCCTGTTTCAATGGAACTTCGTATCGCTAGCAAGACGTCCCAAAACGATCATTATCTCTGGAAGGGAAAGCCTCAAGTGCCGGAAACACCTTCACCTCGGGACCACATTTGCGCGAACTCGAGGTATGGAGGTCTTGATACATAATGTTCCCACAATGCCTCGTATTCGGCTGTGATCATGGGAAACTCATAGACACAACTTATTCCATTGTTCAGGATTGCATTCAAAATGGGCCGTAGTTTGCCGGTGTGATTTCACGAAAATGTCATGTGTGAAATAATACCAAGTTACTAACCGGTGCAAATGTAAAGTTGAATTTTCAATACCTACGCAGAAACGCACAATTCGTGACGGATGATGTTCTAAAAATGACATTACAGTTAGGTTAATAATTCCAATGGGTGCTAAAATTGGTAAAGAATTACTTTAGTGCGAAGGACCCGGCTTTCTTGAACTTCATTAATGGAAAAAAATCATCGCACATGCCAATTTTGCTACTAAATTTGGTACAACACAGTCGTGGTGTCGAACTCCATTTGGGCCGTGGTGTCGATCACTTCATCATGATGCAGCACAAGACGCGACAGGAAAAGAAAGTTACCCCCAAATGGAAAGGAAGTACCAAGCCTGCACCACCGAAGTTCCTTGATAGAGTTTAAAAGAAAAAAAAGTTCGAGACGATCGACCTCCCCGCGTGCAGCGAGAGGCGCTCGCAATTTAATCGAAGCTCGCAGTCACCGTCGCCGTGAAATAGAAAAAAAATCCTTCACGACGAAACGCATTGTTAAAACAACTAAGAGCGACGTATCAGAAGCAGGACGATAAAAATATTAAATTAAAGAGCAACAGCCAAAATCAAATAAAATGTTTGAGTTTCTGAGAAATTATCTTTGATTTCTGTAGTAGATTCTTTTCCTTTCAACAAAACTTGGTCGCATAAATGGCTCCTAAAGGGCAGCTGAATTTTCGCCCCTACTATCGCGCACGCAGTTTCGAGACGGCAGACGCGCGCACGCAGTTTCGAGACGGCAGACGCGCGCACGCAGTTTCGAGACGACAGACGAGCGCACGCAGTTTCGAGACGGCAGACGCGCGCACGCAGTTTCGAGACGGCAGACGCGCGCACGCAGTTTCGAGACGGCAGACGCGCGCACGCAGTTTCGAGACGACAGACGAGCGCACGCAGTTTCGAGACGGCAGACGCGCGCACGCAGTTTCGAGACGGCAGACGCGCGTACGCAGTTTCGAGACACGAGTTTCAGAAAACGTGATCTCGAGGCAGTGCGACGACGCAAGCGTGCGAGACGTAGTTAATAGCGTCGACGGTCACGAACTTTCTCGCTGTAATTAGCAGACGCACTCACGACGATCTCCTAGGTCTGCCACCACGCAAGCCCATCTCACAGCTTCAGGCGGGAACTAAAACTGCAGCTTCTGTTTGGCAGTCAAGTGGAGGCTGCTTGTAAGAATGGTTTTCATTTATACATTAGCAATTACCATTACCGTTTCAATTACAGTTGCCATTTTCATTCCCATTTCAACATAAAAATGTTTTCCATTTCACAGGCTGTCGTATATTGAAGAAAAATGGAGAAAACCCACGAAATACGTTCAAAAATATACTTTATTCTGATATTTCAAGCGTATATTCGTCAACATATTCAGTATTAGAATCGCCAACCAGTCGTGGAGTGAGTTCGATCAAGTACTCTGCAATTGGAGTGGTTATTCTTGGTACTTTTCTGTAGTCATTTTTTCTCTTAAATGAAGTCCAAGGTATAAGAAACTTGAGTGAAACCTCGCAAGGTATAAACTACGTTAATGAAACTCTCGGCATTTACTTTGATAGTGCAAAACTAGAAATGTGATGAATATTTTAGATTATTTAAAATCTGTTGGGCATAAATTTTGAATCAAAATAATCTGCAGCATCTCACAAGTAACAGATGTAAATTAAATTTTTTCTCTGAAGCCGTAAAGGAGCTTTGAAGTCGATAAACCCGTTATACGAATTAAAAGACGCTTCACAGCTTCAAAAAACAGCGACAAATAATTTTTGCATTTCAAATGAATATATAAAATGGTCCAATCAGCTTGCATTGAAGATAAATTTACCGTTGCTATCTAGACTTTCTAAAAGGTTCAATTTTTTCCCACCGATCTAACGGAAGTTGAAGCAGATGCGAACCTAAATTCTCGCCATAGAAAGAAGGCTGATGCTCGCTTAACAAGCCAATTCAAAGCGGTCCCTGTGCGATCGTTCAGTGCATTTGCCACTACAGCGAAGCGCGATAAATAACATGGCCATTACGTCTCATGACGTGGTGCCATTGATCGGACTGAACAGATGGTTACCGAACATGGTTATTATGTTCTTATGTGGGATGAGGAGGAGAGAACTTAGTGGGGCCACCCTCGATGACTGCACAAAACCCTGCAGCGTAGGCTACATCTGCCAACCGATTTAATTGAAGTACTCATAAAACTTGTGCTAATTGGTTTCAGGCCATGTTATTACAAGCTTAATAATTATGAATATCCAACATTTGCATTTTATGTGTGAATAAAATACTAGAAAATGAACAACGTAGCCTGTGAGCGACTAGGAAAAGTTCAGAAAAATATTCTGAAAAAGACCCATGGACTTTTCACGAGATTTTTGAAAAAAATACCCATGCTCTCTTACGGACTTACATTTAGCATAAATGAAATTGGCCTGAACAGAAGCATCAGTTCTACAGGACACCCGGAAAAGTAAATGGTTCATATAGTCGAAAAAAGTGACACTTTCAGCGCGTACTGGCACTGGTACAGTCATTTTTTGCCAAACTGGATCAGGATGACCCACAAAAGTGCATCTTTATTTAGACAAATGCTCGCTTATTTCCCCAAGTGCAGGCATCATCGATCTTGGTTCTGGAGGCAGGTGGAGCCAACGAGATCATGCAAAGCGAACAGGTGGCAACGGGCTCAGGAAGTTAGGCTTAAGACGCCCGGTGTTTTTTCAAACTCCAAGCAACCGTTGGGATGACCAATACGGCGATCCGACGTCCCAGAGTCTGATTATTTCGGCCAGTTTTGGCGCGTGAATTTGTATGAAAGGTTTCTATTTGCTCATGCTTAATTTTAATGGTAATACTTTTATTATAATTTTCTACAATAACAAAACATTTGCTGTATAAATATAATATCGAAACCATATAAATAAGAGAATCCTTAAATCGGTCAAATTTATTGCTACAATCAAACCCAATAATCAATACACTAATGTCAAACATGGCTTTTGTCTTCAACGATGTAACGGTCGAGTAAGGTGGGCGAATCCGTTAAACTAGACATTTTCGTTTCAAATTAATAATTAACGAGGGACACGCGCGACCATCGGCGATTGATCTTAGCTAATTGACACTCATTGACCTGGTTTGGGATGACAATTGATCGACGACACGCAACCGGCGTACGAGATTAACAGGATAGTAGAAGCCGTAGCTGAGGAGATTGCACTCAAATCGATTGCACTTTAATCCTCTTAGGCAGCGTACGGTCTTCGGATCAATGATGCGAATGTAGATTGGATAAGAGAATATTTTCATCCGAGTGCATCACATTGAGTGGTGCGATGTATTGATTGCACCACCATTTGCACCAGCACCACTTGGCGTTATCAGAACACTAACGGCGCTTGATATAAAGCGAAGATAAATGGAAAAAAAATGATCAAATTATCGAAAGTGAAAGCAAAGAAAATATAAGAAATATCTAGCGTCTTCAGTAAAGCAGACGAATAATAATTAATAATAACAAGGATGATTAATAACTAATACCTTCGTCACGATTATAACTAGGCAGAGGGGACATGAATACGCATTTCTTTGAAAATTGCTTCGAAAAAATTATTAACCGCGCTTGCTTTCAAAAATTGATGGACGTTTGAAATTAACAAAACGGACCTTATTTTTTCTGCATCTTTTCCGCATCGTGAACATGACAGAAACCCTTACTCCCCTTCCCTATAATCAGCGACGAGGGCTGCAGCACCATTCTGTGATAGCGAGATTTTTACATTGAGTCACAAAGGCAGGCCAGCGAGTAGCCTTTTTAAGAGATTATCCTCTTGAATGCCTTTATTATGGGACCAACTCATGGGTGAGCGATGGCTAAGAGCTGGATGTATTCTCTACGAATAGCTTCCTCTACAACGTAGATCAGAGTACATACAAATACAAAAAAAGGAGCGATCGATGACAAGCCTCAGGGTGAAGCTTTCAATAGGTCGTCTTGATGACAGCTTAGGAGAGATGCGAAAAACTGATAGCTGCTCGACAACCTTGTATTGAAATGAGATGGATCGTGATCAGTCTGGCGTAATGATAACACAGCGAAAACTTAAGCCGGAGCATTACCACGAACCATTTTTATTTTCGTACCTCGGAAAAAACTAAGAAGGGAGCTCGACGTGTAGCGAAAAAAAATCTTGCCAGAACCTTTTGAAAGGAAGACAGTAATCGTTCTCAAGTATCTGAACAAAACGGACTAAAATCTCTCAAGAAAGAAGAAATAAGATCAGAGTTTTGCTCGAAAACAGTATATACCGGTATTCGGTACATATACCCAGGAAAAATGAGGGAGTCATTTTGTCCAAATGACACTCTTCCCACATTACGCGCAGAGTGCAACGTAGCACCGATACCCTCTTTTACCGGGCCAAAATGGTTTCCATAGGTACTAGCGCGTATAAAGTATCGCTATTTGGACAATAAGCCACTCATTCTTTTGAGTGTGGACTGACAAAACCTCAGGGCCAGAGACGATGACTAATTCCTTAGCGAGTTGGCACCCGCATCGATACGGAGCGTCTCCCGAATATATATAACCAATGCTTTCACTTGCACGCTACTATCACTGACAAATGACATTTCATTAAGTTTTTGGTAACGTTTAACAAGCTTTTAGTGTCGTAAAACATCGTTTGTAGCAACCATAGAAACAAAAACAGTCGAAAGAAGACTAGACTTTAATTCGGCGTTTCGATCCGCGCGCGCCACGAGACTTCAGTGGTCACGTTTACATTCGCATTCATGCATCGAAAGAAGAGAGCAAGCTGTACGTTTTCACGCATGATCTATTGTTTGAAGTAATTTAAGATTACAGTTAGACTCGGAAAATTTTTATCTTAGGTGAAATCTCGATTATTGAACTTTTTAAATTTCAATGCGAAATATTGGATGCGATTCAGTGTCGATGAGAATTGTAAGTTCAGAACTGAACAACTTTAGGCCACGTTGACTTATGTAGGTAAAACGTAAAATGAGGCAGTAAATAGGATAGCACCTACAGTGTGCAAGAAGCATTCTAACGCAATTTTATGAAAACATCCATAAAATCAAATTTATTGGCACCCCATTAAAAAAAACTTTTCACCACACTTGGATACCAATGGAAGAATTATTAGACGTGATATGCGGATAGTAAATGCACAACTGCTATGATAATATGATAAATGAAAAATTTACAATCAAAAGCTCCGTGTGCGCCATACGAAAAACGTCGATATGGGAACTGAGCAGACGTAGCATATATAGCGACAACGGTGCGTACGCTCAAGACATTCAAGACATCGATAACGGCGCAGCCGGAGCGATGCTCGAAACAAAAGAACTTCGACGCTTCTCTTGGATTGAAAAGAAGCCGAGTGTGAAGCATCCCAAGAAGCCTTTTGCAAGATCGAAAAAATTCTTTGTTTCATTTTGAATGAACGCAGGGCCAAGTTCGTACGTCCTCATTATCAAGGTCCGACAATTTCAAATTATCGAATACAAAGGGAAACTTCCAAGACGATTCAAAAAGTCTCAAGAAATTCTTTGAAATGTTCATCGCGCTCCAGCACTGCCAATTGTTAGACACTGAAGCGTGATCGCCACAAAGATCTTTTGGGTCACAGACTGATTTGTAAAGTAAAACTTCAGAAGTCTGTTATAAAGCTGGTTGTGAACTCGTTCTACGGACGTAAACGTTGACATTGTATGGGTTTTATAACAATTCTAGCAGATGATAAGTATGAAAATTTAGTTCCAATTTAACGGCTACAAACGAATTTTCTTACACGAGCGTCTGAAAGTCAGCGAGGGGGTGGGGGTCTGTGGATAGATTTATCGTTTCATCGTCACTTCATGCATCAACTTGACAGTTCTACCGGGAAAATCTTGAAAGAAAATCTGCATATTTTGTATATATGTATATGCCTTTATCGATAAAGCAAACTAGATGAGTGAAAAGACTTATAATTCGATTTGTTCAAAACTTCAAATCATTAGAAAGGAATAATCATTAATTAATATATCATTTCTTAGGCAAGATTCCCTCGTCTTCAAACTCAAAGACGACCATTGATCTGTAAGCATCGCTCAGCCGATCCAAGTTATCGTAGTTTTCGTAGAGAAAAACCAACAAGTTTTCATTTACGGGTCCGAAATTGTCCCACATATCTAGATCGCTCCCTTGTATTGGTCAAGGCGGTTTGAAGCTCTAGAAAGCTCGTAATAATATATATTATTTATGTAATATAGATTCAGAACTTCCAAAAATTTTACTCTGTCGCACTCCACGCAAGAAGAGCTCCGTGTAGGCGACCAAGGACCGAACGACCGTAGCCCCGGGCCAGCCACCGCCCCAAGCTGCAACATCCGGTCATTATTGCAGCGAAGCTGGCAACCGCCACCTCTACCAGCACCTAACGCTGGACGCCTACAAGCTTCCAAACGTCAAGCTCTTGTCACGTACCGCCACCTCCACCAGCACCTAACGCTGGACGTCTTCAAGCTTCCAAACGTCAAGCTCTTGTCACGTACCGCCACCTCCACCAGCACCTAACGCTAGACGCCTACAAGCTTCCAAACGTCAAGCTCTTGTCACGTTTCATCATGACAAATCTTAGAATCAACACCCGACATTTCAACTAGCACTTAAATATGGGCACCAATTAGCATGTGTATACACTTATACTTGGCTAATGGCTACCAATCGAAAAGTCATTTTCACGTTCCTGCGTCTGAACGAATACTACTATTAAATTTATCAACCTCACAACACCAACTCACGGATCCACACTTCCATTCGCTACCCTCAGCATCACTGGCTGGGCTGGATGATTCAAAGACAACAATTACTAGACTGAGCTTAGTTATCTTTAAAAAATTAACGATTAATTAAATTGAAACACGTTTTATAGGAAACTTTTTCTCGCGAGACAAGTACTCAAGTAGTAATGGAAAATGTTGCAAATTTCTAGTTTTCAACCAGGTTACCACTTAGCATTATTCATCGCATTCGGTGGATTGCATCTTTAAATTTTAGGCAATAATTTTTTAATCATCGCTAATAAATTGCAATTCAGGAAATTTGACGAAGCTACAAAAATTATCCTACACCGATTAGGAGCAGAAGGCGCGATATGTAGATATTATTAAATTTAAAGGGTGCAATTACTGAATTAGCCTATAATTGCAGATCTGCAATTTGATAGCAATGCAATTAGTTTGACAAAAAATTCATGCCCTGCGGTGAAGATTAGCCGGTCATCGATGTTTACCTATTAAAAAAAATTTTCTGGAGAAAATTTGCAGAAATCATGTTGTGGAATAATAATTAGAAATTAGGAATGTATGTCTATATGCGTAGGAAACAAATGTACGTTTCTCCATAGAAAATTAAAACTAAACTAATTGAAACATCAAAATGAGTCTTGAAATAAAAACCAGCTCAGGTACATTAGGTTTCCGAATAATTCATAAATGAACATTCAACTGAGTTAGATTATATATACTCACCGACTGAATAATCGCTGACTACAGGCGGAGACGCTGCATTTGGGGCCTGAAGTGGTGATTGTGGTTCGGCAATTACAGACACGCAACACACCAAACAAACTAGAGATAATAATAACTTTCTAGAAGCCATCGCGTCACTAGAATGTAACTAAAAAGAATCAAGTATATTGAAGATAGCACTAGTCCGCGGCGTCCTATCCAACAGTAGTTACTAGTTAGTAGGTAGAGATAGCTTCCTATGCTTCGTTCAAATTTCTCAGCTTCATATGCAAGTGAAACGAAATCTACAAAGACACCTGTAGAGATAAACAAGTTGAATAAAAGTATTTATAAATCGAGCAGAATTAGTAATTTTTTTAATAGTGCAAACGGCTAAGCTTCTGCCAGAGACATTTTGTGACTTGCAGTTTTTTTTCTAACCTGTCTTTGTTCTTTTTTTTAGCGATCAACCAAATTCGCGAGTTCATCGTTGGAAACCGAATTTCAAAATTCTACTCAAATATTTTAAACACATGAAAAGATTTACAGAATTACACATTCATTAGTTTAAATTCAACGTAATACTAGAGTATATTCAATGCAATATTACATTTGATCCCTAGAGGAGGACGACAGGGAGCACAGCACACACTACCACGGTGACCGCAGGAGAGAGACTGAAGCTTGGAGTCCCGCGCTCGACGACGGCCGCCGGAGAACAGGTAACCGGCGTTGGGTGGGGGTCAACGGGGGTAAAGGGGGTGTCAATGAAGTGGAGGTTCACAGGTATCCGTTGACGAAACAGTAGCGCTCTAATTTTGGAGCCTATAGAAAATTTTACTGGAGTTCTAGCTGCGGAAATTTCGAAATTAAATTAATTACCGTAATCCGTTTTAATTGTTAACTTGATAAAAATTGTAGTAAAATTATAATTTTTGGGGGGTTGGCCATCCATTGGCAGCCCGAAAGATGCTAACATTTAAGTTAACTTTTTGGCAACGGTTAGGGTAAGAGGAAGGCAGGTTTACGGTCAACCTTTGTTAGTTTAATTTTATGCTGTCGAGTAACTGATGTGGGATAAGACTTGTAGTGGCATTCTCTGCTCGGTAGGGGACGTCGAACACCAAACAAAATTAAATAACGATCAAAAATATTAAGAATTTGGAATACACTTTTTGCAATTGAAGAATTTTTTTATTCAGAGGCATTAGAATTCATTCGCAGAAGCATCCTAATTATCGTCTTACGTTAATTGTGTAAAGTATTACGATATTAGAGATAAGATTAACGCAGCTTAAAGCTTGACTGTTCGGCCAAGGGACGTCAGAGGCTAATATTTCTTTTAATATTCCAGTACTTAACACAACATCGAACCTCTTACCCATAAATGGTATTAGTCACCTAATATAGTATGATATAAAAATCTTAAGTGCTGAAATGAATAACTCAATATAAATGGATATAATTGGACTCTCTTGCACATAAACCAAAGTGTCACCGATATTTCGCATGAAGCTTTATAAACAAATAATTGAAGTTACCCAAGTTAAATAATGGAAGTCACCCCAAAGATTTTACACGAAGATACAATGCATTTAATTGAGTTCAGCAAAAAGATTACTCCGCGTTTTCATTTGGAGAGATAAAGCATTTAATTGACTTCGAGCTCCAACACTCCGCTGTACCCACAACCATCAGCTGATGGTGGAAGGATGCATTCCAATCCTGTAAATTGTAGGACGCAGGTAAGAAAAACGCGGCCATGTTGAGGAAATAACTTTACCAGCAGACAAAAGCTATTCAGTTACAACAGCAGGGAAGGAACTTCCAATGATTGTGCTGTTTAGGTGGCACAAGCTTCAAATACATCTTGTACTTCTTGGTGTTTATGAACTTCAATTACATCTTGTGGGAGCTGCTATGTTGAGATCAGATATGACGTTCAGAAAATGCATGTGACTCAGGACTCAACTGTGTTCCATCGTTATATAAAATTTGTAATTCGTATAGATTCAGTGTCGAAGTAATTCAAGTGGAGTATTTTTATTGTAGTATTTCATCCTTATATAGAACAGGGAATTTACGATATTATTGATGAATATACAATCAGAGTTTTGTTTCTTGTACAAGGAGCCTGGAGGATGAAAATTGAAGAAAGCTTATTGTGTTGAAGTAATAGAAAAATTCAACTTCAGACCAGAGGTCATCTATTTAAATTTTAAAACAATGGACATGAGTGAATTAGGACGGTAATTTAGGCAATTATAGATATTAATTTTGAATGAATGTTCAGTTATTAAACTTGGTGGGCGAATAGCGAACACACGTTCCTCTGAATAGCGACTCCGCGTTCACGCAAAGCGTCTTGCATGAACGTGGACAAATCTCTTTATTATTATAAATGGTTACCTTACTAAACTTTTCATTATGATAAACGGCTACCTGATGATTCATTAGCGTAACATGTTTTTACATTTTATAATATTTTCAAATTGTACTGAATTTAACACAAATTATTTCATAAATACCCTAGCAAGAAATGTAATGCAATGTATGCCCATACGGCAAAAAATTAGGCAATACAGAAATATCACTGATATGTCTGGAAATTGATAAATATTCTTCTTTCAAAAGTATTTTGTATTAAATTGTACACCTGAAGTTAAGTATTTGGTTTATGTATCAGCGTGAATGCGGCGTGACCGGGAGCGGTTGAAAAGGAAGGGGTGGGTCCCCCAGACTGAGTGGGTTGGGGGTGTGAGTGGGGGTTGAGTGGGTGGGGGTGTCGGTGGAGGAGGGGGGAGTAGTTTTAAAAACAGGAGGAGAATGATGCGTCTCTTGCACCTTGGAATTACTCTGATTTGGTTTTGGTGCTAGCATTTCATTATGCAGCAGCGAAATAGAAAGTCAGTGCCTATTTTCGTGTGTTTAACTATTTAGAAGGAGGAAAATTTTCGATGTAGTACGATTTCTTCATTTATATATTAATGAATGATACGATTTCCGCATTTTTATATTATTATATAAGTTAAAATGAAGTAATAAAACAATTGATAAGGTTTCTTAGTGAACTCATTCCACTAGTGTTCTAATTTTAACGGCCTTAATACTCAAGGTGCCCTTCGGAAAGTTATTTTCAGCATAGATGAACTTGTTTTTATTAAAATATATAATTCTCAATAAAATATGGTTTCCCTAGGTTCCTCTGGAAATAACTGTTAGAAATAAGGTTGCCACTAGAATATTTTCACTGGGAACCTTATTTCTAAAAGGGGAACCATATTTTATTGAGAATTAGTTGCTAGAAAAAAAAAGAGAATTATTTGCTAGAAAATATATGCTGCGAATGTAAAAATTCAAGATAAACAGCCTGGAGCTGCGCGGGGGCCATCGTCGCAACAATCACGATTTCAAAAGGCGACCTGAGAAGAAAGCGCCTCTGTATTTTTGTGTGTGTTTGTGTTTTTTTTTTTCTAGGGGCAAAGGACGGCCGGTCGGTCGGTCGATAGTCGCACTTCTGCCTATGAATTGAGAGCCTCATAACTTTACACTCAGAGAAATGAGTGGGACTTTGTCCAAATAACAATGCACTTCTCGCGCATTTGCCGGTCATCCTGACTCAGTTTTACCCGTCAAAAGGGGCGTTTAATGCTACGTACGTTCTCTGCTCCCGCTGTGGGTGAGAAAATAGGTCACATTATGGACAATTTGACGCATTTTTTTCTGAGTTAAATTGAATGTGAGTTTGAATTCGCTCAACATGGATTTTGCCAAGTGCACCGACTTACTATCGAGTTTTCATAAAAACATACAAACGACAGTCATATAGATGCACAAATTATTCGGTTCGAAAAGAACATGACCTCTGAAATTGATGCCACGGCTCCATAGAAGGCCTATTGAAGTATTAACATGTATTGGATAAGTAAGTATTAAATCATTTATTCTTAAAACATAATGAAATAGTTACTAAAATAAATAATTAACTAATTAAATAATCACAAATTAAATAATCAGTAACTAAATAAATAATAGTAATGTCGACAGCATCGATTTGGTCGAAAAACAGCCCGTAAGAGGTCGATTTTATCTTTTCAAGGTCAATTATCAACTTTAGAATCATGTTTCTAATATTGAACTGTAGATGTCCGGTTAATAAATCAGACTAGGTCGGTTCCATGTTCAACATGTACCTTTAGAGTGATTAAGAATTTAAGAAATAGCCCTAATATCGGGCATATAGTTCGTTCATGACCGTATGGGTACGGTCATGAATTTTTATGCACGTGCGATGTAAAATGTAAAAGAACGATAAACAATATTATTTTATTAGTGCCCGACAATACGCATACAAAAGTAATATTCACGTCTGGATGAGCGAGTGTGAATGAATAAATAAATAAGTAAATAAATCAGCTAGAAAAAATGTTACACTCTCAGTTTCAGTGCCCAAAGCCGGATATGAAGGACGGGAAGTTATTTATGGTCAGTTCATTTGATAATTTGAGAAAAGAAGATGCGAACGGATTTCCGGAGTATACTCCTAACAAGAAGCGTCAACTTGCAGGAAATTTGTTCATGCGTCACGCGTGTTCTTCTTAACAAAACTGATAACATATTTCCGAAAACATCATCTTCGGATGTGCGTAGTAGTGAAATAGAGCTCAAGATGTGTCACCATAATAAGATTAAGATGTTTCACCATCGGCATTTTTTGATGTTGCGTTACTGTGAACGCAGCAGTTTTGATTATGATGTGTAATTTATTATAAAATTTATGTTTTTAACTAATTTAACTCACTATTATTAATTATTGATTGCATGACAATTCAGTTCGTGTAAAAATATTTGGTGTCGATATTCTTTGAAAGATAGACAATTGAATCAATGATATGGATGTTTCAGAGATAACGGCCCAAAAACTTATGAGTTGGTATTGGGTCAAATTCAATATCAAATCGATATAAATTTTAAATCCTAATTTTTTAAAATCATTATAAATGGATATAAATTTTAAATCATCATTTTTTAAATCATTATAAATGATATACATTTTATTTACCTCAACCGAAGGCTACGAAGACGATTCCAAGCACTCGTTCGAACCCACCACACTCTAATTAACACACTCTAAAAGTCTACACACTCTAATTATGAGCTCTTGAGCGACACTTCAATGAAGTGACATTTGATCCGAGGCAAGGGTCCCTCTCACGGATAAGGTTCCTAAACGATCCGAAATTCAATGGACCTTCGGATAAAAACCTCCTCTATTGAAGTAATTAAAGCTTTGACTGACAGAAAGTTCGTGGAGGCAAGGACCTAAAAAGTTAGTGGGAATAAGGTTACAATCGAAGGCAACGTGTAACAAAAGCGAGGATCGCAATGGCTGGGAACGAAGGTGTCAGACGTGTGCAGAGCTACGATGTGATGAGAACATAATCGCAGGCTGTCACCACAGCCATCATGGAGTTTTGACCTTCACACTGAAAATTAAAATTACTATCGAACTAATAACCATAATCATATGATAGCCATACACTAAATATTCGTTTCGGGTATCTATTAAAATTTTCCGCTTTCTTACATAAATGAAGTTGATTATACGATACATGACAAAAAACTCAATCGAAAGTGTTTTATTGTGATAAAAATTATTCTCCAATAATGGTTAATTGCAGTAGAAATATCCGACCAACCCGAAATTTAAATAAAAAATGCACAAAATGCATCACAAACAACGAAGCATGGACTTTTTCCTAACCGAATTTCTTTATTAACCAAAGAATATATCAGCTCCACCGCATGAATTACGTTACATTGCCGTTAAAAACTTCTTCTCACGATCGCTATACTCATAAAACGCACGGGTTGATGATGTACGTAGGACACACGCATGTGTGTCCCACAACAGCTGCACCACATACGTTGTTGCAGCTGATGCTACAGTTGCCTCGAACACGTGTCGCTCCATCGATCGGGTACTCTTAATGTTCTAAAGGTTAAAATTAGGATCAAACGTATTAAGGTTACACTAAAAAAATCAATATACTAATTCGATAGTAGGTCTACAAATTTTATTTTTTATACATACTAATGGAACTGATAGTTCCTAAATGCTAGAGCAAGAAAAAATCGTTCTTTATTTTAAAAAATCGTGTTTGGGTAACCTTGGTTAGGCGATTGCGGATTCATTTCTAACAATGAGCTTGCAACGTTTTTTTACATTTCGAATTCCGGATTATTGAGTTAATCCTAATTCAAAAAGATAAAGTAGATTGTAGAGTAACAATGGAATTTATGTGACTGGTATACAGAATATGATAATTTAATCAGTATGACTTTCTTCCAACAAAAAGTTTTCCTTGTTTTCATAATTATTCCAATAAAATTCAATTATGCAAAGTCTTCACGAAGACGCTCTATAGGTTTAAATAAACAGTTAATAATTGAGAGTTTTTTAGTGTGTTAACCGATGTTCACAAAATGTTTAGATAAAATGAGACCCGATAGACACATTCATCAAGATTCAATTTAATTACCGTCTGCAACTTTCGCAACTTCAATCATTCGCGATCCAAAGTTTCTATTGACAGATAGAGACATTATACATAATAGTTATTACTGTATTGTTCTGTCCCCAAGGCCGGAAAGTTTGGCGTCTGAGGGCTAGGCACTTATATCGACCTGTTGCGATATCGACCAGCCTGAAGTCTTCTACGCTGAGCTATCAAGTACAGCTTGATCAACGAATCAAAGGCTGCACGAACGAGCCAATGCAGTATATACCAACTTATCATTTGACACAAACTTTCACAAGCGCACTTTCGTGTTTTGCATAAACTTTTTAAATTTGAGAACTTTGATGCGTAAACTTTTGTGTTGTGCATAAACTTTTTAAATTTTGGAACTTTGATACGTAAATTTTCGTGTTGTGCGTACATTTTTCAGATTTGAGAACTTTGATGCGTAAGTTTTAGTGTTGTGCGTAAACTTTTCGAACTTGAAAACTTTGATGCGTGAGTTTTCGTGTCGTGCGTAAGCTTTTCGAACTTGTGAGCTCTGAAGCGCAAAATTCTTGCGTTGCAGTAATTTATTTATTGCACAAATCTTAAATGTGAGATTTTTTATAACCCGCCTTAGTTATATACTTGGGCTTTTTGAGATATTCGACACTATGTTACTTATTTATCCGCCCTAATTCTAAATTAGGAATGATATATTTTTTTGCGGTAATTTCTATCGCGCAAATTTCAAAAACACGATCACTGAAATACCTGCCCAATTTTAATGCAGTTGAGATATTCGAAATAATCTAATATTGATAATAAGGAATTATCTTTTATCGAGTCGATTTTCAAATCAAACTAAAAAACTTATCGCTTAATGAAATAACAATCCATTTAGAGCAGTGGTTCGCAAACTTTTTCAGACTGGCGCCCCCCTTGGCTCCCCAGTGACTCTCTATAGCGCCCTCCGCTGACAGACACATATAAAAACAAACGCCTCTTTCTTGATATTTAGTACGCTGCAATTTTGAAAGAGAAAGGTTAAACACAGATCTTTCCAGAGGCTTCCAAAGATCATTCCACCATGGGGGCGATATCGCCCACTTTGGGAACCACTGATTTAGAGGATACAGAGATACGACGAATATTAAATTAACTTTAGCTGACAAATCATCGTAATTAGGTTTTAAATGCGTTGAAACATAATACATTTAAAATGCTTGATATATTAAATACGTGAAGAACTTAATACGTTAAAAAAAGCGAAAAAGGTCCAAAAGATTCGCACGTGAACGACAACAGCTGTGGACAACACTCAAAAAACATATCGAGTTGTGTTTCATATTTTTAACCCACGGGAGGTATATTGATTCGCCATTAGTTTAGCCTTATAGACCGGCCTATAATTTTTAAATGTCACGGGACTGATCACCTATGCTTGGCTTTATTATAGGAGCAATAATCCCTGCATTTATCATGAGAAATTAATAATAGAAAAGTTTCGATCAGTGAGCGAGATATTCTCGTGAATGGCAACCGTAAAATATCTGCCATAATTCGCTGTAAATATTTAATGTAGTACGTAGTAAAATGTAGTAGTAGTAGTAGTAGTAGTAAAAAACGTAGTAGAAATGTTACTTAAATTAGCAACATTTAAAAAATAGCATTAGAAAGGAATTACTTCGATCTAAGTTATATGTTGAGCTTGCATAAATGTTTATTAGGGGAAATAATAAAAATTTATTTTGTATTTTACCTGAATACATATAATTATAAAATTAAACTAATTAAATACCGAAACAAAAGTATGATAGAAAGACAGTTTATAAAAGCATGGGTGTGAGCAGTATTAATGATAGTAATATTTCAGTTCAAACATATTATAAAGCCATGCTCGACTCAAAATCCTTATGCCATTTACCACACCATGCATAGTTAAATTTATCTTTGCTTTATTCGAGCTTTTGTGAAGGAAAGCCGAAGATTTTATTAGGTTAAGGTTTCCAAAAGCATTAACCATTGCAAAATTAAAACGGGCGTTCCTTTATTATTATTAATTTATCATAATATTTTTTTTCATTTGATGCGAGAGTATAATAATTACGTTTAACTAATATTTTGATATTTTTGAAGCGAGATTTCAGCACGACCGTTACCCTATCAACTGCCTCCCAGGCTCGCCTTCTTAATCCTTTAACCGGAGCACGGAATCCTGAATAGATTGACGATAACCGTGAAGCATTACCGTGATAACCGTGAAGCATAACCATGCAGCATTACCGTGAAGCATAACCGTGCAGCCTTACCGTGAAGCATAACCGTGAAGCATAACCGTGCAGCCTTACCGTGAAGCATAACCGTGAAGCATAACCGTGAAGCATAACCGTGCAGCATTACCGTGAAGCATAAGCGTGAAGCATAACCGTGCAGCATTACCGTGAAGCATAAGCGTGAAGCATAACCGTGCAGCATAACCGTGCAGCATTACCGTGAAGCATAAGCGTGAAGCATAACCGTGCAGCATTACCGTGCAGCATTACCGTGAAGCATAACCGTGAAGCATTACCGTGAAGCATTACCATGCAGCATAACCGTGAAGCATTACCATGCAGCATTACCATGTAGCATTACCATGCAGCATAACCGTGAAGCATTACCGTGAAGCATTACCGAGCTCTTGTCTTCACCTTTCACTTAGGCACGGGCTACCGGGATAGGCGTTATATTACGCCCCAACCAAGCGACCTTAGTCACGCATCATTATCTTTATGGTGATACCCAAGCGACCATAGTAATGCATCAGTATCTTTATGGTGATACCTAAGCGACCATCATCACGCATCATTATCTTCATGGTGATACCCAAGTGACCATAGTATTGCATCATTATCTTTATGGTGATACCTAAGCGACCATCATCACGCATCATTATCTTCATGGTGATACCCAAGCGACCATAGTAATGCATCATTAGCTTTATGGTGATACCTAAGCGGCCATCGTCACGAACCATCTTCACGCATCACTATCTTTATGGTGATACCCAAGCGACCATCGTCACGCATCACTATCTTTATGGTGATACCCAAGCGACCATCGTCACTCATCATTATCTTTAGGGCGATACCCAAAATCGGATAGCTGCAATAGAGTGCACAACCGCGAATGACACACCGAATGTTTGGTGATACCCAGACCCGGTATAAACATTATCTATATGGTGATACCCAGATCTGGATATAGAGTGTACAACCGCGTATGACACGCCGATATAGTATATCGGTATATATTTGTATAGTTAGGCAGAAGTTTTTCTTTTATGCAAGTTTTATTAAAGATATTTTCGAACTTTCAAATCCCGCAAAAAGCCTAGTTCGCAGCATCGAGAAAATTAATAAGAAAATCATTCATTAATCAGAAATACACTCTGGTCTTTAATAAAACTTGCATATATAGTATATATGCACGTAGTATATGCACGTCTCACCATCCGGGTATATTCTAGGCATTCTTATCCCCTCAGTACGTGCCCAACTGAAGTCATGCTACATTATTCCCGCGTGAATAGAAGAATAAGCTTAGCGTTATACTTAACACTGCAGGTCTGCCATAAAATCTATCTTAGTTATGACGCAGCAAAAAACAAAATGAGATTCCAAAGGAAGAGGAAGCCGACGAGAGCGAACCTGTGGCGGAGTTTTGCGGAGAAGGTAAGAGAAGTCTGTTATAATTTAAGATTTTCACATTTTTTATTCTTCATTCACTCAGGAGTACACATCACATAATAATAGATCGTCCTAATTTAAAATTACAATATTTGTTTTTGTTATCTGACTGATGCTGTAATACACCGTGTCAAGATATTACAAGGAACTGACATTATATTATGGCTTGAGCCGTAATATTTTATAAAACCGACAAAAAAAAAATTTTAACTCTTCTAAAAAATATTCATAGTAAGAAGTAGCAGGCTGCTATATCCAAGCCATTTGACGAGCTCGGCCGACCCATAACTGGAAAGTAGCTGAGTTATCAGATATGTCAGAACCGAACAGTTCTTTATTAGGGCATCTTAACGAGGTTTTTATGTGTTCTTTACTTACAAGGACAAGTCAACGACGCCGGTTACTACACGTATGTCTTCTACAACAGCACTCGTCCATCACGTAGGAGCTAAGTTAGGTTCGAGGCTGGCATTCGTAATCTACATACGGCAGCAGCTTTCTAACTTCTAATATTTGTCACAAAATTTAAAACCATGTTATACTCATATGACACTCATCAGAAATTTTTTCTATATTGAAATAAATGGCTAAATGTATTCAGCCCCATTTACCTCTTCTTATACAATAATTCACGAATTAATTAAGAATTTATGCATTTAAATTATAGTGAAAATTATGATTTATTTTTATGTAATAATAATTTTATATAAATGTATAACTCAATTACGATTAATAAATTATTATTAATTTATAACAATTAATAATTTGCCTTTTACCCCCATATTTTTGACAGCAGTGAATTCAATTCTTGAAATATGGTAGAGTTTGGTTATGCGAAGTAGCATGAAGTTACGAAGTTACTCAACATTGTATGAATAATAACGCAGTACGTAAATAATAACTCACTTTAGCCACATATACAATTTCCATATTTTTAGCATAATATGTATTCTACCCGAACGATCGTTATATTGTGCAGCGCTGATTGCGCGGAGTTCAAGGTAACCGTATGCTTCGATTATGTTTTATTATCGACTAAATTATTTATTGATTAATTCTTGAAACGGTGACGCAACAATTAATTCTTAATTAGGCTCAACAGTTAGTAAAAATCTATGATAATAAATTAATTAATACATTATTAGTAATTAATAATTATCACTTAAGAATTGGAATGAGCGATTATTTATAGGAAGCTAGACAAAAAAATTGGTCAATTGAATATTAAAATAAAGTAACGAGAGAAAAATAAATGAAAGCGATAAAATTGATCGCTTTAATAGCGATAATGATCGCTTTGTACACATTTTATTTACTTTAGTGAGTCAGTATAGGCTGCTGCTTTATCCTATGTTTGATCTACTTTAAAACAAGTGCCCCTGCATCTCATTAAATAAGTTATGCGCTGGAGTGCTGTTAACACTATAAACGTCTTAAGTGAGCGGCTATGGCTTTTAGTGTTGCGCATATGTATATGCAAATGTATGAGCATGCAAATTCATATGGAAATGCATACAAGCAAAACGCATTGAGTGGTCGTACACTCACCGCTAATAGATCAATAGTTTATGGTAATTATTGTGTAAAATATGGTCATTACTGTGTTACTAATGATTATAATGTAGTTAAAGGTAACTAAGGTGTTCTGTAACAGAACTTCCATATTGTGATTCCCATCAAACTTGGGTTTATGGTGTAGCGCTAGAATAGGCATAAAACTTATCACATTAACGCTGCAAAATTTTAAACAGTGTGAATAAAGAGAAGAAATATTAAATAGAAAAACCAATTGAAAACAAGTTATGATGCCACTTAACTTACATCACACTCGCATTAACCACGTATTTCTGAATGGTGAAGAATCGTGGATAAATTACCCCATGTGTTTAAATAGACTTCACAGCAACATGTTATGGGCAGCTGCGTACTCACATGCTTGCTTAAAAGGCAATATATTTTCCACATGGTTAAGTGATGTTGCAAAAACATGAGAACATGAGGAAACACGCGTCACGTATGTCACAGTGACGTATAAATCAACACCGACATTCAAACGTCATTTCCGTGTTCCAGTATCAAGACAGAAAGCTAGAAAAGTAAAATTTCAAGAAATTGTGTATTATGAAACGTCTATGGAATACAAAGAAAATAAATTCGGCTTTACGGTTATAGGATTAGAAAATATCGATGCAAATTCAATGGAAAAATAGACTTGGAAGTTTCAGCGAATGGGAGATATTATTCATGCTGGGAATCAAGAAAAGAATTTGACATTTTTTCTACAAAACCAAGACACATTGAAATATTGTGTTAATATTACAGAGTTTAACATTTTTCGCATTTAGAAGTTAAAAGTTATACAAACAACGTCATAATTAATTTCTAGGGAGTTGTGCAACTCTAAACACGATGTTTTTCTCACATTCATATCGCCTTCAGTGTCAACATAACTTATCACATTTATTCAACGAACAGTTGCTACCTAACGATAGAGTAACCATAAAATAAATCATAAAATGGCATGGACTACAACTTTCACGTGAGGGCCTACGGCGTATCAACTATCAATGCCGGAAATATAGCCATCATCGGCAAGAAAATATCACAGGGTGGGCTCGCGAAAAATTCCGGTATCTCATGGATCGTATCGAAAAAAAAAAATGAAAACTCGTCGATTTCCGCTACGGAAAATTGAATATCGGCGCGTACGGCAAAGAAACTGGAACTTCTTTGAGGAAGACGAATATTTTGGAACTTTGACAGAGAAATAATTTTACCCTATTGGCAATGAGATGAACTTGAATTAAATATATATATATATTTATTAAAAAATACCGTAATTATAAAAAATCGTTGGCTTGATATATACTTGAAATATAATAGAATGAAAAATATTCATATTTGTTAAATAATACAGTAATTATAAAAAATCGTTGGCTTGATATATACATGAAATATAATCTAATCAATGAATTATTATGCTTTACCTTGAAAAGGTTCATGATAATTAGTATAATACACAGCATATGAACAATTTTAATCATTTTGAATATCAAATCGATAATTAACAGTCAATCGAAACAGTTTCGTCGCCTGGCTTGAATTTAAATCATCATTTTTACATTTGAACTCTTCATTGTCATCGCAAAAAATATTGACATTTGTCATTGGCAGAAATAAGGAGCCCGGGGCGATATTTTTGTCCGTTTTTGTTGGCATTCGCAGGAAGGACGGTAGGACAAAGCGCTTATTCATGCGGTGCTTAGCATTTCTGTTCTCGGATCCAGGACAGGGTTTTATGAAGGAGCTAAAGAAAAGCGACGTCATTCAGTCGCGTCCATATAAATCATTTCGTTCTTGTATCACTCGCCATGAGAACATTGGGCGCTAAGGATGCAAGGAGCTGTCGTTCACATCGGTCTTGTGATCTCGTCTCTATATTTGTTAGCTTAGTTCTAGCAGGTTTCTATACGTTTACTACTCAGTTCTAATCCACGCGATAGAAAACTTTGGCAACCGCACGAAGAGTTGCTCGTTTGAAAATAGACTATAAAATTCTGAAAAATCATTTAAGCTGCATCTTACTAAATTATCAATTGATTGAATTTTATGCGATAAATTCATATATAGTTTTACAAATGAAGTGACCAGAGAAAAAACATTGAAAAAATTGAAGGAAATTGTTCCTCACTGTAGCCAAACATTCATGTATCAATACAAGCAAAATCATATAATATAAACAAAATAGTCAGACAAATTATAAGAGATCGTTTCGCATTGTACCAACAACATTCAAGAATCAAATCTTCATTTCAGGAACCACTTTTGATCCACCGAATCGCCAAAAGAATCCGTCCCTCAATCCACGAGCAGAACGCCACCCGAGGCTTCAACGCTAAAAGAAGAACAATTTAGAACTAATCTAACTTTGAGACGTCCAATGCAAAGCGCATCCAACAACCTGATGACCCGAGAAAACCTCCGCTACTTTAGCTTTACCGAACACATGTACAACTGCTGAACAGTGAACGCAGTAACAGACAACAGTAGTACATTGGCAGCTGGGAACAATGCGACGGAGTTACAGACAACAGTAGTACATTGGCAGCTGGGAACAATGGACGGAGTTACAGACAACAGTAGTACAGTGGCAGCTGGGAACAATGTACGGAGTTACAGACAACAGTAGTACATTGGCAACTGGGAACAATGGACGGAGTTACAGACAACAGTAGGACATTGGCAGCTGGGAAAAATGGACGGAGTTACAGACAACAGTAGTACATTGGGCTGGGAACAATGTACGGAGTTACAGACAACAGTAGTACAGTGGCAGCTGGGAACAATGGACGCAGTAACAGACAACAGTAGTACAGTGGCAGCTGGGAACAATGGACGGTGTTACAGACAACAGTAGCATATTAGTATCAGGGGAACAATATGCACAGTAATAGACAACAGTAGCACATTAATAGCTAGAAAACAATGTATGCAGTAACAGACAACAGCTCCGTATATATACTCGCATTGAAGTTGTCTGTTCGGCTAAGTTAAAACAATATTTTTCTTCCAACTGTGATTACCGTGCTAAATCGTTAAGAGCTACAGTCATCAGTCTAAAAACAAACCAACTATTAATTTTTGTTTGTTCACATTTGTAAGACAAATTCAACAATTTACTGATTAGGCTAATTTAATCATTCAACCTCTACCTTCAACATATGACGGAAGGAAAATAACGCAACTATTTCATTGATACTAAAGCACATATACGAGGGTGACTTCAAGGTTCTAGACCTAGAACTCTAGATCTGTATTTCAATTAACTTGGTCTGACCAGGCGTGGCTAACAAGGCATATGACGGTTATTCTCACTATCAATTTTCGCTGGTCTGTGCACTGTACAGTGCGGAAGCGTAGCAAGCTCCATGTTTTCACACGGAATGTCGATTGCGGAAGCGGATTTTCACGTACGTTGTGCTTTCAACAATTGGTGTTATGAAGACAAAAGGGTTTACTTAGACTTACCAGCACTTGGAATGGCACGTATAAGTATAACATAGTTATTGAGTTATTTTTAGCGCATTTTCTCATTTATGGAAAAAATGCACTATTGTGCTCGCCATGTCCGTCTGTCTGTCTGTCTGTCTGTCCCTCCGTCTGCCCGCCCCTCCGGGACCCCAAGTTTTCGTCGACGAGAAAGTGTGCTCTCTGTCACTCACTGCAATGAGTACTGAGTTATATTTTTTATTGTTTGATAATATCCGATCCTCTAACCAAAAATACGCGCACATTTTAAAATAAAACCTTAAAATCCGACAAAATCTTGTCGTGTAGTTAGCCAGGTATAAGTATTAGTTATCCCTATTTGAAAATGCTGCTAAGAATTGCTAAGGAATTCGCAAACAATAATGTAATTTTTGATCATTAGAGGACATTCGTTAGCATCCAGGAGAGTCGGAGGCTGAGCAGGCGCGCGTGTAGCCTGGGGCGTGGCTACGAACCGAGCGATGAACCGCATAGCCGGTGACGCCGGCGACACGTCGGGACGTTTAACTGATTTCGTACACTCAGAAAAATTAAAGGCTCAAATTGTTGTTGTAGTGATACATTTACCTACCAACAGCACAAGCAGAGAGCGATAGTGCACTCATACGATCTTTTTCCGGGCAAAACTGGGTCAGTTTTAACCATTCAAAGGTAAAAAGTGCATCGCTAATTTGGTTATTCAAATTGATTTCTTTGAGTGCAGGTGCTGATTTTAATTGAAAGGCAATATAAAATGTCACAAAAGAATTAAATAGATGTTACAGCTAATAATGATGAATTAATGATGATGAATGACAGAGATTTTTATTTAGAATAAGTAGAAGATGAAACTTTAAATAAATACACATGGTCAAGTATTTATGTCAAGCCTGTGAAGAAAGCGTACAGATGAATCTTTATAAAAAACACTAAAAACACTAAACACTACAAAATTGAAAAGAATTCCTAATGAGCATAGAGAAACACTTTGATTGGTCGTAATTATAAGAGGTGAGAGAACTGGAAAAACATGTAGCGGGTGTAGAGCGGAAACACTTAGAATAGAGAAACACTTTGATTGGACATAATTATAACAGGTAAGAGAACTGGAAAAACATGTAGCGAGTGTAGAGCGGAAACACTTAGAATAGAGAAACACTTTGATTGGACATAATTATAACAGGTAAGAGAACTGGAAAAACATGTAGCGAGTGTAGAGCGGAAACACTTAGAATAGAGAAACACTTTGATTGGTCGTAATTTTAACAGGTGAGAGAACTGGAAAAAACATGTAGCGAGTGTAGAGTGGTATAGCGGCAGGTGAGCTGCGGTAATTACAAGCGTCCCGCCGAGACGCGGTCACCCGCGTCTTGTTTGGCCGCCGCAGCTCGCGGTTTGTAGGGAGGCTCAAACCGCTTTGTTTCGAAGTGATTAGGAGAAAACCGTACGATAGTTGATGGGAAACTTAACGATGTACTGTTCAAACTGTTTTTTTTTTATTTCACAGAGAAGAGTGAAGTGAGATCCTGATTTGAAAAAGCGAACTTACTATCTTACCTGATCGAAATCTTACCTGATCGTTACAAAAATACATTTTACGATCAAAAGAGCTCGCAAATAATAGGGTTGAAATTATGTATTTTGAATTTAAACTCTGGCTGTGATATTTACGTTTATAATATTTTAATTTCTTAGAGGTAAAAAGCTTTATGGATCGAGATTTTGATCATTAGATGAGACCAAAATGGCATTGGGAGCGGGTCATAGTTCACATCAGCGGGTCACAGTTTACGTCAGCGGGTCATAGTTCACATCAGCGTGTCACAGTTTACGTCGAATGGTAATAGTTTACGTCAGTAGGTCCCAGTTTACGTCTGTGGGCCTTAGTTTACGTTATTGGCCATAGTTTACATCATTTGTTCACAGTTTACGTCGTGGGTCAGTTTACGTTAGTGGGTCATAGTTTACGTCGTTGGTCAGTTTACGTCAGATGGTCATAGTTTACGTCGTTGGTCAGTTTACGTCAGATGGTCATAGTTTACGTCATTTGGTCACAGTTTACGTCGTGGGTCAGTTTACGTCAGATGGTCATAGTTTACGTCACTGAATGAGCGGAGACAGCAACAGGGCATCTCACCTGCCGGATGTACGACAGGCTCCTGCTTCCTTTAATATTCAGTTCAGCAGCCAACAGCTCAACAAAGTTTTGAATAAATTGATATATGAATGTTTTTCTTTAGTTAAATAAGTTAATTTACTCGAATGCGGGCTGCCATGCGAGTCAGTCTTACGATAAAAAAATCGATAAAAATACCACAATAAAGCATCGTTCATAAGGAAGGAATATAAAAATGTTTTTCGTTCATTTCGAATCAGCTGCACACGATCTATTGATTGTTTTTCAAAACATCGTTGCCATATATGTGATAATATTCGTGGTTTGTTTTTGTTCAAAATAGTCAAATTTTTGCAACAGTAAAAGTGTTTAACCAAGCTAGACAGAAGACGAGTGTCGCCCGCTCATGATACTTGCTTCATCACTAAGATCATTTTAGCGTCCGAATAATATGGACATTTGAGATAAAAATATTCCAGACGCGCATAAAAAACTTAGATGGAAATATCTTTTGAATTGTGCTTTCGAAATGAAACTAAGGAAGAATTTTCTATTCAATAATTTACGTGTAAATTTTCAGTTTTGAAAAATTTTTCCAGGAAATTGTTCAGTGAATGTATAATGTATGCACACGAACCTTCTTGTTTTATATTGCTGTAGAAGTAACAATTAAGTGTGTGTGTGACCGATTTGTGTGTGAATCATACTGACTAAAAACTCACTATTAAATAAATAAACAGTGCGAGAATTTGAGAAAGTGCATCGGTAAAGTAAAATTTAGCAACACGGCATAAATTTTCGTCAATATTGCAGTATAGGAAGGCCCGTATGGAGGTGGTCTAGGCACGATGGCAGCCGAGATAGGCCTATAGGCGCGGCCGATAAGGCGTGCGATAGCAGGAAGTTGAACTTCATTCTGTCATGAACGCATACTTTACGCTCATGATAAAACATCTACCCCTAAAAATACCATCAATTAAACGTCCTTTATAGGGCCGTTACCAGAGAATTATTTGACAGAATATGTCGGTATTGAGTAGCCCCTGTTTTTAATTGCAAGCGGGAAAGGGAAGGTCTCGCATCATTTAGAAATTCGACGTTGGCATAACAGGTTAGAAAATATTTGTAAAATTTGATAACAATAAAACACCAGGTCACGGATGAATAATCGTTTCGAGTCTAATTCTAACGTTACCAAGTGAATTTGTGCACTAGCCAATGTTAATTTAAAGAAACAAATACTAGAATTTTTAGCATCCAGTATAAAATCATTGAATTTCCCTCAATGTTAATTAATTTCCTCACTCTCTTTAAGCAGTAAATTTAATTGCGTAATGGTTAATGTTGCAACTAATTCAAAATCACTAATGTTTATTCAATATTTTGACGCTGGAGACGTGACCAAGAGGAGCGAGACATGCATGACGAATAACGATTACGCGACGAATGACCATTATTTTTTTTAATTGGGGTTAAGACTTGTGGCGACAAAAGCGCCCACCAGCCTGATCTCTGTCAGAAATGACCGTTATTATGCCAGAGGCTAATCCAAATTTTTTTTACTTCGCTACCGATACTTGGGTGCTGCATCAAGTGTCTTAATGAAGCGCAGGCTTGAGTTGGATGCTATTGAAGGGAAATGAAATACTTGATGTTGCGTTAATAATACAAATTACTAGCGCATTATTATAGTTCATAAGTATCGAGGTTCCGTACAATGACAAGGTAATGTTCTCAACTATGTTCAAAGATCTAAATTATTTCTTACTGCTTTTACTTTCTCTAAAATTATCAACGTCACACTGAATAATTTAGGTGAGTTACTCTCAGCATGGTAACGTTATTGATTTATATGGATATAAAATGTGGATTATTTGATTAACTATAATGAAACGTTCAACTGATGGAGATTTTGAAAAAAGTTTATTGAAGCGAACTTACAATTCCAAATAGCTGTCATTTTGAAAATATAACTAATAATCTATACTATTATAGGAAATATAGCTAAACCATTCTTTTGTTCATTGAATTTTCGAAAAGACTTCGGCAATTATTAATTGTTCGCAATAATTAAAAAATTCATAAATTACACAGAGTTCGGTGCACTTGTTTCAAAATATGTGGTGTAAATTTCGTGTTGTCTATTTTTGTAAGTTAAAACTTAAGAAGCCTTTTTATCTTAGGCTTCTTGTTTATTTTATTTACTATAGGGAACCTCGAAAAAGTTCTTTTCCCGTATCAGAAGTTTCACGTCACGCTCTCGCAGGCTCGACAACAGTGAGATTTATTACATCGTAGCTCTCTCTAAAAGTTGTGAAGACAAATTTTGTGCGTGCTGAATTTCAGTAAACGGGTTAGAAAGCACTCCATGTTCCTCGTTGTTAGGTTTTTGTTTTTTAAACTTGACATTTGCTGCCAAAAGTAATACTTTTCATTTCATGAGTAATTCTTTTCCGTTCGCTAAGAGAATCTGAATAATAATGTAATTAGGACCCATCCAACCAAATCAAATGCCAAAAATAATAAATTATTTGACTTTAACTCAATAAATACCAACTAAACATCTCTTTTTAGAATAGGAACTTAAGTTTTCAGTCTTTTTCAAAACATCAACTTAAGTTTTCATGAAAGTGTACTTCAAGTAATTTCATTTAAATTAATTAATTATTCATATTAATTAATTTAATTAATTCAATCATATCCCAAGTCTACCAACCATCCACCCCTGCCAGCTTCCCTCCCCCCTCAACCACAGTGCCATGCACTGCGAAAAATGAATGCATCATGTTGTCCAAATACTGATACACTTTCTCCAGGTAGCACTGATACGCCCTTTTTGCAAGGAGTAAACAGGGTCAAGGTGACTCATACAGGGCAAAAGAAGTGTCGATATTTGGACAAAGTCTCGCTCATCTCATTGAGTGGAGTAAAGCGTCGTGCAATACTCGGCGGCCGCGGGTTCGACGCCCGGCGCAGGCTGCAGCAAAACCGCGGTTATGGAGTTTGTGGTCACCGCGAGCACCGGCGGCGATCCTTCCTTAGTTTTTTTCGTCTCACGCGTGACGAAAAAAATTAAACGCGTCGGTAAAGGACCTCTATGCTGGGTGCCGAGACAATAATATTGAATAACAATTGAATATTATATAATAATATTCAATGATAATTAAATATTAATATAATAATATTCAATAATAATTGAATATTATTATTCAAGTTGAGTGTATAATATTAATTGAATGCTAAAAAATAAATTAGTTAATAAATGTCTTGAATGATGTATGGAAAAAAGTGATGCTTATGAATGTTCGTCACAAATAATGAATGCCAAAAAATTAAAATACATATATGACTCTTTTGATAATTGTATAGCAAAATCGTCAGTCAAAACACAGATAAAAATATAAAAGTGGCTTAAAATTAAGAAAACTTTGAAACCATCATCTTGTGATGATAATTTTTCATGTATAATTCAAATTTGAAAACTTCAGAAAAATTGAAGGTGAATAATGCCAACTAAAAAATTCGAAAATTATTTTACTTCGAATGTTTGATTTGTAATGAATTTACAGAAAATTAATTTACAGAATTTACAGAATTAAATTGTAGAAATATTGAAACACCATTTCGCGGAAATCAAAAGTACGGCTCAGGCTGCACGTAAATCACGGAAGAACGACAACGCAAAACTCACGATATCAGTTTTTTATAGGTGCACCAGACCCTGGCGCTGCACGTGGCATGCGTATTTTTCCTCTAACGAATAACTGTCCAACTCTAATTAAACCACAGTGAAAATGGCAAACATGAAACTAAAAAATCTCTCATGGGTAAATGTTGTAAACTGCGGCAGTTGTAACGTTCAGCTCAAAAAGCTCATTGTTAAAAAGTGATCATAAAAGCTAACGAAATTCAAGGAGACATTCATAATTTCTGTAACAGGTGCCTCCATATTACAGGCCTTCTTGTAATATTCTTGGACGATACTGAAGTGAGTTAAAAAGTTGTTAGCCGGCAAATTGCAAAACTTATATAGTCAACATTTGCGATAACATAATATTTAATGCATGGCATTCAGAACTTTACTATTATTTCAGACAGACAATGGTTTAACTATTGCAGTACTTCAACACCTCATAAATAATAACTTATTCATAATTGAATTCGAATATGTCATTTCATTAGGAAGTGTTTTCATTTCATTGTCGTTTTCTCGTACGATGCATTATTATTATGTTACCTCATTCACAGGTAATGAGGAGGTTAGATGAAATGTTACACTAGCTTTGGAGGAGGCCGCTGCACGGCCGAGGACATTCTGGTATTGAAACTCTGATTGTAATTGAAGGACTTCCGTAATGATGATGCAAGGAACGGTTACGCTAATTGCTTGCTAGGACAATACCCTGAATGTCGTACGGCAAGCATTGTGCTAGTGTATTGTACACAGACAACAGTACAATAGATACCGGCAGAGTCTTCGTATCGCGCAAATTGGATATTGGTTTCCGCCTTTTTTCAGCTGCAACAAAATCCCAGTAATATTATTGAAGTTGCATTTACAGGCAAATAAATTAGTAGACAGCATCACATTTTACATATATAGTTAATTTTTAGTCAGCTATAAAGTGAAACAACCATCAATCTGGCGCCAATAATCAGAATTTTTTTTACGTACATATCTTGACACTGAAGGATATTCGTTTAAATAAGTAACAAATATTTATTAGAACTAGCGTGATAGTTTTTTCAAGGGACTTGTCGTTTGAGAATTTTTTGTTCATGCAAGAATATCAATACGGACAAAGATGGGAAGACCAGTTGGTGGATATTGACCACACTGTAATGTCTCTGCATTTATGAACCATCATTTTATTATTTCAGAGGTCATGAAATCAATAGGTAATTGCGTATGGCTTGATAATGGCTAGCGATTGGTCATTTTCAGCTGGAGTTAATGGGAATGATCGATGGAAGTGGAACGCAGAAGCTGAGAATTGAAATACGATCTTTGATTTCCATTGATATAGTACAATTAACTAGATTCATTTTGGCAACGCATTATAGACGAACTTATTCACCTAATTGAAGACTATTCCACAAACAGTTACAGGTTTATCAGAGTCTTTATTATCGGCAAATACAGTAACGCCGATGCATCACGCAACTCAAATTGACTTACATTTCTTAAAATCGTCAGAAAATCCATTATCCCAAACTTGCCGCCAGGCCGAATTTTGCAGCAAACTTCATAAAGGAATTCAATTTATCGATGTAGTGAACTCTAGCGCACTGGAATCATATTAGGAGTTTTAACAACGTCAACACCGCGTGATGGGGCCTGAAGTCGATGCATTTCTGCAGCGGTGCTGTAATGCACGCGTTCAAATACGATTAGAAACAAGGCGCGTAAATACGATAAGAAACAAGGCGCGTAAATACGATTAGAAACAAGGCGCGTAAATGCGCTGCCGGCGCGTAAGTCAGTTATTGCTAATGCGTTCATGAGGAGCGTGGCTCGAACACTCGGAAAAAGTCGTAAAGTCGCTATATGGACAAGGTCCATATAGCGAAGTCCATATAAAAGGTCCATATAGGTCCATATACAAGGTCCATATAGCGGACAAGGTCCATATAGCGAGGTCCATATAAAAGGTCCATAAAGGTCCATGATACAAGGTCCATATAGCGGACAAGGTCTATATAGCGGACAAGGTCCATATAGTGAGGTCCATATACAAGGTCCATATAGCGGACAAGGTCCTATATGGACAAGGTGCATATAGCGAAGCACTCTAAACCCTTGCGTAGGTCATCTTGACCCATTTCAGTCCGGCATAATAACGTTATCAGTGCTATTGTAAAAAGCTACAAATATGTCACTATTTTGACTATATGACCCATTCATTTTGATGAGCGAATGTTTTAAGTATCAGTAAGTCAGTCAATAATATAATAATCTACACGCCTAGATTATTTTACGTTAGAGATATTCCATGTGAGAGATATTTAAATAAACCTTTTATTGAGCGTTTTGTTTATGAGAAACTCGACTATGAACTCGAAGTTAAATTATTGAGAAGCAAAATAAATGAGAAATTCAAGTTAAAATATGGATTTGAATGACTTTCAATTACATTAATTTGGAAATGAACATCACACTAACTAGATAACTTAGATATGTAGTAAAAATTGACAACGAAAAACGTATTTTGTGAACATGTAACGTAGTTATTATTTAGCGTTCAAAATTTTAAACAAAATTTCAGTTGAATTATTTGCATTAGCATATTTTTAGTCGTAGTTGTCGAATTGCATCATGTTGTTCGATGAGTAGAATTCTCATGAATAAATTTTTGCCGATTTGAAATCTTTTATCAAAACACGTTTCGTATTAGATGACAAAATATAATGTAGGTTCAAAAGAAACACAAAGTAAGCATTTTATTATCAACGGCCATTCTGTTAACAATTGTCATAATTAAAAAATCTTTTCAGTAAGTCATGCATTGGAGACCATCTTTTTCCACACTTTGCAATGATTGCAAAATTAGGCTTTAAATCCACTAGCCTGATAATAGATAACTGTAAACTAGGAAATTCCCGCATTCAATTGATCGACTTAATTGATCGCAGCAAACCGTTGTCCGCCCAACACACGATCGCTGTAAGTGCGTGGGAAGACAAGCGGTCTGCCGCGGTCGGTACAATCGAAGCGGTCTGCCGCGGTCGGTCCAATCGAAGCGGTCTGCCGCGGTCGGTCCAATCTAAGCGGTCTACCGGGGTCAGTTTTATCGCATCAGTCTGCCGCGGTAGGCACAGTCTAAGCGGTCTGCCGCGCTCGGTCCAATCGAAGCGGTCTGCCGCGGTCGGTCCAATCTAAGCGGTCTGCCCGGGTTAGTTTTATCGCATCGGTCTGTCGCGGTAGGTACAGTCTAAGCGGTCTGCCGCGGTAGGTACAATCGAAGCGGTCTGCCGCGGTCGGTCTAATCTAAGCGGTCTGCCGCGGTAGGTACAGTCTAAGCGGTCTGCCGCGGTAGGTACAATCGAAGCGGTCTGCCGCGGTCGGTGTAATCTAAGCGGTCTGCCGGGGTCAGTTTTATCGCATCTGTCTGCCGTGGTAGGTACAGTCGAAGTGGTCTGTCGCGGTCGGTCCGATCAAAGCGGTCTGTCGCGGTCGGTCCAATCAAAGCTGTCTATCGCGGTCAGTCCAATTGAAGTGGTCTTTTGGGGTCGGTTTTATCGAATCGGTCTGCAACGGTTCATTTAATTTTAGTGGTCTGCTGAGGTCGGTCTAATCGAGTGATCTGTGGCAGTTGGTCTGATCGCAACTGTCTGCGGTACGTTGTCTGTCATTTCGAAGCTGTCTAGCAGCCTTCTGTTGTCTAGACCACCAAACGCAGCCGCCGCGTTCTCTCATTTCAAGCAGATTAATTTTTTACCTTTTGGTACTTGAAGTTATTCAAATCAAATAAGATAAATATTTAAATAAAATGAAAATAAAAGTCATTCAAATACATTCAAATGAATTAGACCACAAAAACATAAACGTTTCTCAATTTATTCGTACCTAAAGCCTAGATAAGATTACCATCAGTAGAAAAATATTAAATGTAAATGGGTCTTGAAATAGACAAACGTAGGACACCAAGGCTGGAGAAGCGTCCTAAAAATAATATAAGTTTATTTGTGAAACACAACGCATAAAAATATAAAATATCGTACCGTATCCATACATAAGTAATCCGCATATGTGTAAGTCACAAAATTAAACACACTACATATTTCACTACTTTGCTTATATCGCAAGTTAACAGGGAATTTTTAAAAAAATATACGCTAGAAGATAACCACATTTTCAGTGGAAATTTGGAAAATTCAGTAGGCGTTTTCTTTGATCATAAAATCTTTGATCAGTTTTTCCCTAAGCGTATCATAGAATTGTGGGTAACACAGACACTCAGTGTGGGTAACACAGACACTCAGTGTGGGCAACACAGACACTCAGTGTGGGCAACACAGACACTCAGTGTGGGTAACACAGACACTCAGTGTGGGCAACACAGACACTCAGTGTGGGCAACACAGACACTCAGTGTGGGCAACCACATTTCTATCAGAACGATTCTTTTTCTATTAGCGCGCTTTTATAAACAACAAAAGGCAAATAAAAAAGTAAAGAAGTTCTCAATTAAAAGCCACACGTCGCAGCTCCCGCAGCGTGACCACAATTACTCCACTTTTGCAGATCACGTGCAGCCATCACGGCAGGAATTATAGCCCGGGAACTGTAATGTGTTGGATCATGACAGAGAATTAAAAACTATCGTCAAGGCTTATTAAAAATTACGATGAGGCTACAAGCTGTAAAATGTAGTAAAAAATTTTAATTCCATAACTAAATTAATAATCATGAGTGTTTACACGGGAAAAGTGTTGAAAATATTGAGTGATATGGCATGCCTTTAAAATTTGAATACAGAGATTATAGTTCATTTATAGCAGAAGCATAATGAGATTAAGGCAAATAACGTTACAATCATGCATATATGTTCAGGAAAAGTGCCGAAAAAATGGGAGGCATATTTTTAATAATTTGCATACAGAGTTTATAATTCACATTATTCAGAGACACAATGAGTTGAGTACAGTTACTAATGCTGTATTTAACGGTATTTTATTCAGTGAGTAGAAACTTATTAGGAGCGCAGCGTGACTCGACGAAAAAGCATAAAATAACAACGGAACAGGACGACATATGGTAGGTGGGAGACCGCTGCCCAGAATACGTCGGTATATATACGTTCATTTCCTTCAAACCTACACTCAAAAACACTAATTAGTATTTTCACTGAAAATTGAGGGTTAGAAGTTCACAAACAAAATTAGGTAGTGCATATTTCTTTATAGGATAATGTTTTCTGCACGTTTAAAACATATTTATTAAACTTTATATAATCAGCGCTGCCTCTAATATTTCTAAGATAATGATATATAAAAATATTTGAATAAATTTCAGGAAACAAAGTTGTGGTTGTTGAAACTTTTAATTAGTGAAATCGAAAAAATAAATAAAAACTAAACTAATGACAAATAATCGCAACAATAAGGCCGAATGAACAATAAATTATTCTGCAGAAATTATTTTTTTATGGTTGAATTTATGGCAAAAGCTGAGAGCCATTAACGCCGAGAGCAGCGTGACGATTTGGACGTTTTTACGTCTGCACTAACATTTTCCTGACACGTCACGTAGCAGCGCAACGTACGCTTCACTATACGTCTTTTTTTTTACGTTAGCGTGACGTGGGCTGCGACGAGGGATCAGTTGTGACGCGTGCAGGTCAGTGAGAGATGCAGACAAACAGGAGTTCAAAATGCCGAAAATAAATGAGATAAATAATTAGAATCGTAGATAAATAAATTTAATTGAAAAAAGATGTTATAACTCCATTATTATTAAAATAAAGGACATTGATTTGTGTGACAGCACTTTACTTTGATTATGTAAATTTGAAGTTTAAAAATTCACCGTCATTGTTCGATTTCTGTCAACACATTAAAGAATATGCACGGGAAATAGTTCATCAATATACAATAAACATTTAGGTTTTTATATAGCAGATATTTTCAGATATTAAATACGGATCCACTGTCAACATACGAACAGACTGCATTCGAACACCGTGCAGTTTTTGAGGCTTCAGCGCTTGGATTCTCAACGTAATTGGGCAAGACAAAATCCTATAGCTGGATCATAGTCGGCCAATCGTTGGCCATTCATTTGACGATTATAAACCGGCTGACATTTTTAGCTGCGGATTAAACCGCAGGTTTTCGGTGGTTGCAGGAGTACGACTGACGTGCGGTCAGTGTAATGATCGGTCCGGTGGTGTAATGATCGGGCCGGTCCGTTGTGGTGGTATACAGTTACTCCAGTAACGTTCAGGAACTGCTTGCACAGGCTGCCAAGTCTCCATGTATAGCAGATATGCTTCACGGTGACCATTTAAAAAAAATAACAGACCACATACAAATCGAAGTTAAATTAATAAATAGAGATTTACGTATGTTAATTCTCTAACCAAATTCGGGGTATGCTTTAGCCTCCGCCCCAGAGTTGCTATGCTCGCGTTAGAGTTATTCTGGGTCTGGTTGGCCACCTGATCGCAATCAGCGACTAGTCAAAACCTCCTTGCCGACTTAGGCGGTTCCTAATTCAGGGTCGCCACCTACTCAAAATTTTGAGTTGGTGGCGACCCTGAATTAGGAACCGCCTAGGACTCGGACCGCACGTAAATCAGCTTCTCTATGTCCGGTTCGGCCCAGGGTTCGAAGCGCAACCTCTGGGCAGTTTGTCAGCTTGGTATGAATCGGCTCGGCCTACTCTTTACATACTCTGAGGCGACTATAAAGTCGGAAAGGAGATTCTGTCCAGATACTGATTTCGATCGGATTGCCAAGCAGACCCAGATCGAATGACTCTGCGCCGAGTATAACAACTGTTCGTCCGAACCCATAGGCTGCCCCCGAATTTTGCTTGGGTATTGAATGAGTCAATTTAATAAAAGTTAAATTTTGTAATCTCAGTGCTGAGTATTCGATTCACGGCACAAATTTAAGTATTAACTTTTTATTCATAACTTGCAGGTTACAGTTTAGTTTCGAGTTTTAAAGTTCAAATTTCGTTGCATCGCGTGCATAATATCTCGATATTCGAAGTGACGATATACAATGATACAAAATACAATATTTCGATGCAATTCCCCAATGCAAAGTCCAAAAAGTCATCACATTGCAAAGACATTTATATTCGCGAAGGAAATTCTATGGTCACTTGAGTTTTTCTTATAATCATTATAAAAAGTGCAATGACGAAATAAAATAATAAGTTAACTTTTATACGCGACGAAGAACGTTTCCACTACATTTTCAAGTGAAGATTTTTAAAGCACAATAAATATTGGGGAAGAAGAGAGGCATTTCAGGGGGCAGGCTGAAAGCAACCCATCAGCGGGCCTGACACCCTTGCTTTTACCTGTTCATAAACCCTGGTCCCGTGAGAGCCGCGGGGAAACACGCAGCGTTCTTGATACGGCAGCACCGAGACTTACGCGATACGCGCTTTAACAAACGAAAAAAATGTGCGTAGGAAATTGAGAAGCGTATGGTGCAGAATTCGTACGCGGGGAAACACGCAGCGTTCTTGATACGGCAGCACCGAGACTTACGCGATACGCACCTCAGCAAACTAAAAAATAAATGTGCGTAGAAAACTGAGAACGAATGGAGCAGAATTTGTACGCAGATGTATCCGAAGTCATGCGACAAAATGCAAATTTTCTTATGCTTTTTAGAGATACATATTTAGATTTCATGTGGTTCGAAAACAGATTATTTGACGTATAAAGAAATAAAAGTGTGAACGATTTAATATTAATGGTTAGGAAAGAATAATACGTACTGTACCAAAGAGAACATCATCGCAAATTTTACAAATCAATTCTTTAATTCAAACTTTGAAAGCCCGGAATTTGTATCTCGCAATGGGATTGTATTGCGCATACTACAATGCGATTAGTGGCATCCGCAATGGAACGCAGTTGCAATTCAAACTTTTGTATTTTCAGAGCGACAGCCATGGAGGTACTAGCGTGGAGTTGCGGCCATGGAGTTACGGGGGTGGAGTTGCAGCCATGGAGTTACGGGGGTGGAGTTGCAGCCATGGAGTTACGGGGGTGGAGTTGCAGCCATGGAGTTACGGGGGTGGAATTACAGCCATGGAGTTACAGGGGTGGAATTACAGCCATGGAGTTACGGGTGTGGGATTAATACCATGGAATTTCGCGGGTGGAATTTGACCGGCAATGAGAATATCAGACCTGCCACGGGCTTGCCACGCGTCATGTACACACTCATGCTGCGTAATGAAGGAGCTACGGGATTCTGAACAAGAACATATGAGGCAAGTCGGGCTCATGACAATCCGTATGTGGGATTGCAACTTATGTTGATCGCAACATAGGGTCGCGTCGGATGTTTTATGTTTTTTCATGTATTCAAGAACGGTGTTTCTCTTCACTTTGTTCAGAAAGCAATGATTTCGAATTGTACTACTGTGCAAATAAAGAATAAGTTTTTTAAGCGAATAAATTTCAAAATCCTGAAACGAAAAGGTCGAAAATAACCCAAACCATACGTTTTTTAAATTAAATATCGCAAATAAACCATTCAAAAACAAAAATTAAAAATTCCATTCATATTTAATATTAAAACAAACAATTGTCTTAAAGTGAAAGGTACAAGTAGTTTATGGTATCATTTTCCTTATTTCCATCGCTTCTAAAAAAAAAAGAAGGTAAACACGAAACTCGGCGCCGTATATCGAGAGCCTTATCCACAAGCATGCCCTCGAGACCCATCGCTGTATCGCTGCCGGAAAACCCGAAGTAGAAAAAAAAATGTAAAGAAACGAGCAGTTTTCCTCGGTAAATGCAAGGGAGCGGAGAGCGCACGAATTTAATTAAGTTCTGCTGCGATGCACGATTTTTCGGAGACAGTCAAAAAATGGCTGGTTTAGTGACGTAACGAGGAGAGTATGAAAGGTAATGAGTGGAGTATGAAAGGTAATGGGGAGGGCATGAAAGGTAATGAGCTAAGTATTTAAGTTAACGAGCAGGGTATGAAAAATAATGATTGGAGTTAATAAGGTAATGAGTAGAGTATAGAAGGTAAGTAATGAGTGAAGTATTTAAGGTAAAGAGGAGAGTAAAAAAGGTGACGAGTGGAGCGTGAAATGTAATGAGTGGGGCATGAAAATTGATGAATTGTGGAATTCTTGTTGCAGAAGAATAATACTACTTGAAGAAATAATTCTCGAATCTCTAAATCTGGTATTTTGAAGCTGGAATGCATTTCATAAAAAAGTGGAGTTGCAATTGCACCGAAATATCTCGAGGCGGTCATTTATATGGACAGCTAAAAACTGATGCTTAATAACGTGAAAAACACGTGAAATTACATATAGACGGTATGATTCGGGTGATCTTCTAAATGTAGATCATGAAATACGATGATTTATTCTTTGTTAATTGAAAAATGTTGTATTAATACTATGCCATGAGTGACGACAATCAAAAACTATTTGCGTTATGCTTTATTCATTCTTCATTACAAATATCTAAAATAAAATATTCAAATATTATGTGTTCTCGTAAAATTGAAAAGTTTTACCGGGCTGCGTAAAGGTGATTACATGGATACTTAGAACCTCAGTTCTATAGAACCTTAGCGCTTAGACTAAAATAGCGACAGCAGATTTAGGAACGGCCATTTCTTGAGCTCATTTGCATATGTAGTGTTCAAGTATTGGACCCAGAAATACGGAGGCTTGGAAACGAACTTTTTGCTAGGAACTTTTGGTCCCGATATTGCGCTGTCGCTTTATTAACGATGCTGCTAGAAGGCAAAGCAGCCATCTTGGCTATTTAAGCTTCATAGGATTTGTATCAACTAAAAAGGCAACAAAAAACAATGCGTGACAAGGTGGGGCATGTGCAAAAAACTAGTGCCCATTGATATTAGTAAATCAAGGCTTATGCATGAAATTCATCGAAGCCTAATAAAAAGCTTTAAGGCATAACTCCTCAGTCGATGCCCAAACAAAATTAGCAGTAAACAATCCATCAATTCACTGCAGTTGTAGAATAAAATTTATTTATGTTAACTTTGTTAAATAATATGTATTCAATATATTGAACTATTATTCACTCAAGCACAGTTTGTACAGAGCCTAATCCTGCAGCAGATGCAGGAGACCAAACTTGCATGGCATCTTTGAAGTTTGAAATGGCATCTTGAAAGTATGTTTGTTTAAATTGCAGCGACTTTTGCCATGCAGCCTATGAAAATGGCTTCTTGTAAATGGGCAAGTTCAACGTCCCAGGCTTAACAAAAATACCAAAGTTTCAGCCATACGATCAGGGAGCACAGCTTGCCTTACGTGTCTAAAACTTAGGCAATATATAATAAGTCTGGCACAAGAAAATTGTGCTACGTGCATGCCAAGTATCATTTCCGAAGTAGATAAGAGTTAGAAATTTTCAATGTCAATGAAGGAAATACTAAAAAATACGACTTAATGCATAGAGGAAATGAAAAACAACAGCAAATTAAATGCTAACTGTCGCTACGCGGCATAATTTCTTCGAAATCGTTGCTTAACTTGATTTGGTAAACTGTGTATAAAAAAATTAAGATTATAATTGTTCATTGAATAATCTAAAGCAGCTGAATAACTGATATCTCTGTCGTATGAGCTGCCGTACAAAATAGGCGGCACTCTACTCGCCACTCGTCAAACAAACAATTTTTTTATAATGGTCAAAATGCCTACTGTTCTCTTAGCCGCTGAAAATATCAAGCCAGTTCTGTTTATCATCAATCAATATCATCAATCACCGGAGGTGGGCGATTTAAATGCCGTGGCGGATCAAATTTCATGGAGCTTTGCCGAGATAATCTGTAATGAAAGTAATCATGAAATCTATAGCCTCAAAGGGAATCTTCGCGGAGGTAATGTACCAATGATACCACATTAAAAGGAATAAATATGTAATGCTTCAGAGTTTTAAGCATTTAAATTCAAATATCAAGATTTACAAATTAGAAAAATATGCATTTATTTTAATGTATTTCCGATTAATTTGATCAGAATTCTAAGGAGCGTAATTTGTAGAACATCAACGGTAGAATCACAGAAACTTTAGTCCCTCCTCATTAATGGTTTTCTAGTGATGAAATTCTACGGGACAAACTCAGAAAGTTTCAGTATCTCATGGCGATTAGTCTGCTTAATTCAATAGGCATGTTATGATAGTATTTACAATATAATTTATTATTTTATATTAGTTATTCATTATCCAATAAATATTTACAAAGTCCATCGTTAATTCCAATTAATTCAATGATCAAATAATAATATGAGGAAAAATGTAATAAAAATTCTGTTGACACCAATTTTGATTTTTTATCGCAGTAATTTACTACTGTCATTCTAAACGAATATCAGAAACAAGATTTAAAAAAATGAATAATAATAATAAAATATCAGCAGCGTAAGCGTCTGCATAGCCGGCATGCAGTGCGCACCAATGATTCAGCGAGTCTTGTCCTGAAAACGCGTTTTGTGCGCGTAAAATAAATTAATGAAAAAAATTGCGTGGACTGTTTGATCAGATATCTACTGTCATGTGATGTAAGTAGATTAACTCGTGAATTATTTACAATTTTAAATTCTTCAATTTTTAAACGAAGAAATTTCCGTTCGAAATTATTTCGATTGTCATTGCAAAAAATGACAATTGTTGATTTTTTTTACTTAAAGTCATTATTCAGACCAGACTTCATCTCGCTGGGAAAAAATCTTGAAACTTAACGATATGTATAAATTTGAGCTTTTAAATTTCAAATTTGAGCTTTTTTTGAGTCTGTTTTCGCCTCTCTCGTCCCTCAACATTCCCATAATACCAGGGGCGTAAGATTTAACTTGCCATCGGTTCGTCTTGAAATAGAATAAATATAACTCAGTACTCACTGTAGTGAGTGACAGAGAGCGCATTTTCTCGTCGACGAAAACTTGAGGTCACGGACGGACGGACAGACGGACGGACAGACAGACAGACAGACAGACAGACAGACAGACAGACGGACATGGCGAGCACAATAGTGCACTTTTTCCATAAATGAGAAAATGCGCTAAAAAGCGTACTGTTTTTAACTGCGTCAAAATATTTTAATGAATTGCATGAAGATTTAAAAAAAAAGATTGTTCCAAATTACTTTTAAAAACGAAATTCCGTAAATTTATTCTTACCCAGTATTAATTTGACTTTGTTTGTCATGTAGATTTTGAATATGTTTGACTCAATATATCAAGTTTTTACCCGTCTTTAATCACTGTTATATTGATATTGCTTTGTTACGCTTAATTTTAGTGATATCCCGTTATCAGTTTTTCTGGAGGCTTTTTTTGAAGAAACTTTCTGTTGCTCTCAACTTCTTTGACTTATCATTGGAATAGAGTTTTAAATCACCTATGTTGCCTGCGAAGCTTATCTGCTTAAGGGCATTCACTTGGATGTCTCTATTATTTTATAAATGTTTTTATTTTTTTCTTTTGAATTGTAACTAGAGCTCCTTTGTGAATAAAAATCAATAAATCAATCAATCTAAACACTTAAACAATGGATTAAAATATCCAAAATGTAAGTGAAGTTCTAAAAAAATAATACATCATAAAATTCGACATAATTTTTTAGCTGAAAAACTTTCGCTAATGATAATTCGCTAATAAAAATGATTAATTTGCTCGCGCTTCAATATAATTGTTCTATAAAAAAACAGTCGAGATTGTTGCTAAATTATGTCATCATTTGACGTGGACGGTTATTAAGGTTTTACGAGCGCCGTGTGAGCTGAGAAGCACGTGCATCATCTTCACGAAACAAAGACCCATGTCGCCAGCGAGGTTTCAGAGGCCGAACAATCGAGTTTCAAGTATGAAGAGCCATCAAGCTGTAGATCGCAGGCTGTTTTATGTTCGTCATAAAGCATAATAGCAATCACCTTGTAGACATTACCAGCACAGCAAATTCTGAGGGAAGACCAGCCAATAAAGGAACGAGGGAAGGAAGTCAAACTGACCGGCGTCTGGGACGAACAATAGAGTGTAGGGATGTCGCTATTGATGCTAGTTATGCGCGGCAATATAGGATTCCTTGAAATAATTATTTGTTGGAATAATGCGCGCATTTATTTTTGCATCGGAGCTTGCGGAGTAGAGATGCGTTGTAAATTATCATTTTATCATGAAGTATCATTATTTAATAAATGTTCATTTTCCAATGAATGATAATTATTTTTTCAATTATCAATTTAAAATTATTTAAATCGTGTGAATTAATTCGTTTCTCTTTTGCAACGCTTTCTCACTCCATCACACAAAAAAAAATTCGATCGAATATTCAAGTTACTGAGAATAAATCGTTTAACAACCTAGCAAATATTTAGTACGAAAGACCTTGAACATTTTCATACGTAAATATTTTAAATATATTATTCGCATAGAGGACGGAGTTTTCATTGTAAGTTCTAATATTTTCTAATATTTACCAATGAGCGCAGCGGAGTAGGACGGGTACAACATACCTGGAAAAATAAAAGAACCAATTAAGTTTTAAGTTTATTAATAATAATCAGGATGTTAAGTATCATTTTTGATAAATATGGGTCCAGGGAGGCTCTTACGTTTATTTTTGTATAATTAAAATATTGAAGAAGCAACTGTCAAAGAGTTCCCAGTACATTGAATGAGCATTTAAACACACAGCAACTGCATAGGAGCTCGTCGTCTCCTATTTAAAATAAAAACTGCAGGAAAATCATTAATCAAAATGATTAGTCGGACAATTTTTTACCTTCAACCGAAAATCCATCTAATTTAGCAAGTGTAAAGACATATATAATTTGCATTACACGTCACCCGACATTGCAAGCCATTTTTATAATGCATCTCTTCGCTAAAATTTCTGAAAAATTTCCTCGTTTCTCGGATGCTTGAAATTAACATATATACAAGGGAATATTTCAGAGATGATGGGATGTGTAAGATATATCTTTATCCAGGGCAGGCATTAGCATTTTTACCCTGAGTGTTGAAGGCCGATGGCTGACATGGCTGTCGGTAGGGAAATAATGCCAGGGAATTTACTGTAAATTAGGTAATTGATTGTTAATATTGTTAAGTGCAATCATGTTTATGCATAATAATTATGTATGAAAAGCAAAACTATTAATACACACAATAATTTGCTCTTTAGACGAAATTTGTCATCAACCACAAATTGAAATGCATTCATTACAAATTTAAGCAACCTACGTCATAATTTCATTTTTAATAAATATGAAGAGACTTCCCCATACACTTAAACATTAATTTTATTAAGGAACTTGTAGTTTTAGATGATTTCAAATCCTGAAAACTTGGTAAAAAGTAGATGTAGAGATTGTGAACAATATTTTCAAAAAATATTTTGATTGAAACATCGGTTTTCATTCAGTAATTTATATTAGATCTGAAGAAACTTCGGAACAGAAAAAAATTTTCTCTGCGATAATAAGATTCACAATTTAGTGAACCCTAATTGCAAAATAGTTCATAAAATTAGGCATAGAAATCCTTAATGAAATGCAAAATAATGAAAAAAGACATGTTATTTGAGAATCACATTTGATTTAAAACTATAACTGATCCAGCTATGCTTCCAACATTGCGGTGAAATGAGCGTAGTTTGTTTAAGAGAGCGGCGCGGCAGTCAGAAGACTGCAGCTGATAAATGAGAGTGGCAAATGAGTGAGAAGACTGCAGCTGATTTAAAAGAGTAAGCGAACCTGTGGGGTTTCTTTCCAGTTAGGATTTTAGTTAAATAACTCCTAGATTTATATCGGGAAGTTTCCTTCAATTTAAAGGTACAAACGGAATTAAATTTACTTTTATTAAAGTAAAAACTTCAAATATATTAGCTACCATTATTAATGCTCATGCAGTTAAAGAGAAATAGTATATTACAATTAATTGGGTTCGTATGTATATGCAGTTAAGGAACAAAGTTCGTTGATCGACCAAATAATTAAAACGATAATCGATAAATAATAAGTCAATTTAAAAACAAAAAAAATAAATAAACAATAAATAGGTAAATAATAATTCAAAGTAATAAGAACAAATAAATAAAACAATAACCGATACATAGTACCAGTACTATAATGGGAATAGAATGCAAAACCTCGTCAATGAAATACATTATGGACTTTAATCCCGGATAGTTAGAAATAGAATAAATAAGTTATGAACGATATAAAAAATTTGATGAAAATGGAAAAGTTTACGTTTATCTGAAACATCGAAAAAAGTTCAACGCTGGAATCAATGATTCTGCATTTCGTTCTGCACACGCGTCTGCACACGCGTCTGCACACGCGTCTGCACACGCGTCTGCACACGCGTCTGTACACGCGTCTGCACACGCGTCTGCACACGCGTCTGCACACGCGTCTACACACGCGTCTGCACACTCGTGACCAAAGCTAAAAGCAAACACGGCACAAAGTGGCAGGCAAACAAATTGACGCAGAAATTAGTTGAAAAGGTACAGAAAAATGTCGCATTAGTGAGAGGCAGCAATAGTTTGGGCGAAGGATTCTACGGGAGCTAAGAATTTATGAGAGCTAATAAGCACGTATTTACGGCCTCTGCGAATGGAACAAGAAGTTGTTGCGCGTCATCATTTACCGGCATTGAATCAATGATTGGTTTCTAGCACAGCGCACTCAGCAAAGGCAATAAAGTAAATGTCAAAGCACAATAAATTTGCCCGTAATGTTATGTACATTCTTAATACACGGCAGCAGTAAATCTCATGTCAATGGAGAAATTTGTCGTGGTATATATATTTATTCATTATCAAAAATGAGAATTTGTCGAGAAATATATTATTTTGACGAAAAAATCTCAAAATAAAATATCGAGTCATGCTGAATTCATAGCCTCCCCATCAGTTATTCGTCACGCGAACAAACAATCTTTGGAAGAAATAGTTTCCTTTTCAGGTATTCTGGCGCAGGAATTTGGCTTTATCGGGATGCATTTTTAGGCGCTTATTGAGAGCAGCATATCGGGCTTAAAATTTGCAATTCAAAGGCAATTCATGGCTTCAGAGAAGCTGGTCCAAGTATGAGAAGCGACAGAGTCCCCGTAGGCCAAATAATTTCTATCGATGATGAAAAGGCGGGGAGAGAAGGCGAGTGATAAATTTAAAATTTTTTATAAGGCAAAAAAATATATTGAATTTCATCCATCCGCATTTTTGGATGCAATGATAATGCAGGGCTAAAATCATAGAAGGCGTGAATATATAGGATATAAAGACACTTTCAAGACACGTAATAAAACTTGCAAATTTAAGTAGAAATTCGCCTAGATACACAATTTGAAAAGCCCTTCTGAAAAATTCTGTCAATGCCCTGTAGGCGAACATAGTTGCCTCGATGTTAGATCAGGAAAATCAACAGAGCTCAGGAAATAAATGTTCCGTCAATAGCGCCGAGGCTGCATGGAGTTAACGAAATTCTAAGTTCCTGTCGCATCGCCATTTTGTAACATTATGTGACATTAAAATACTCTTTTCTTTTATAGACGCTGTTATACATTCATGACTTCGATGAATATCAGTTGATTTTGAAAAATGTGACTATGAGTGAACGTTGCGACATTTTTGCCCTAAAGTCATATACTCGCTAAGAAATATTTTTGTTAAATACTGCCGCGTTTGCAGGATGACCTCAATTCCAATGTCTGGCTCAGGCGTGTTGAGCAAAAAAAAAAAAATTAGTTCTGCTGTTTATGAAAGCTGAAAAACAGTGATACATTCTGTTATTTATATCCAGTGACGCTTTCTGTGAATTTTATCCAGCTTGGGCCCGACACTTTGCTAACAAAGTTTATCATATGACAGCAGCGTAGTCTGCTATAAATCATATCTTCCTAATCTGACGACTGTAACACCGGTGAATAACAAAGCATTTTGAATAAACACATCCTGGTCTTGTTCAGGAGATATCTCTGCTGTTGGTTCGTGCCAGGGTCGCGTTTCATTGCAAAACTTTGCATTATTTACGTGTGGCAGCGAAAAATAGTTCGTTGCTTTTCTGGTGGTGACAAAACATGCAAAACTTTGTAGGTACGGACATGAGCGACAAAGTTAGCGATTCGCAAAGCCAGCCGAACTTTCGTCTCATTTGTGCCCTAAATTACAGCAACAAAACCACCGTCAAGAGTTAAGGACTGTGTGCTGAATATTTGTTTATAGATAAATGTTATCAAGGAACGCAATATTCCCAGGATCGGAGAATGACGAGATGGTATGACACTGCGAACCAGTTTATTGATACATTAGGTTTAGGCGCGCGAACAAAACAACTACAGAATGTAATGGGTAAGAGAAGCTCGCGTGGTTATTTGCACACATTGTGGACATCATGAAAAGACTTACTCGTACATTTTTCAGTAGTATATATTATTTTTGTTAATAAAACGTCTTATCAAGAGCACCGGTATGAAATTTGAAATGTGAAATTCATAGGCCTTTTGAGTATTGAGGGATCATTTTCTATGTTAGTCGTTTATCGATTTTCAGTGGCTTAAGCAAAGCTTGATTGGAGCAGCCAACGTTCATGTGAGTAAAATATCGTTCTAACCAAATTGAAAAATTAATATGGAAGATCTCAAGATTAACGAGTGGCAAATAAAAGAGTGAACCTAGAAAATGGTGAGTGGCAATTAATGCTGTGAAATTCGAAATTAGTGAGATGCAATTAATAACATTTAAATTTATGAATTATCAGATGAGAGTTAATGAATTTATGACTTAATTATAATTCCCTTTATGTTATAATGCAACAAGCTATATTTGACGAATTGATTGTAATCTTACGCTTCAACGTCAATGTGGATTTGGAAAAATACGATGTGAAAAATCTGTAAAATTGATTGATCTTGAGTTTCATACTAAAACTCTAAAAGTTTTGTGATGAATTTCCATAATTGCGGTATATTGAAGTCCTAGTACTAGATGTGACTGCTAGTATTGAAGCTCTACTACTAGATGCGACTATAGTACTAAGACTACTAGTATTGAAGTCCTAGTACTAGATGCGACTAGTAATAGGACTATACAAGTATTGAAGGTCTAGTACTAGGTATGACTGCTAGTATTGAAGTTCTACTACTAGATGTGACTAGTACTAAGACTACTAGTATTGAAGTCCTAGTACTAGATGCGACTAGTAATAGCACTATACTAGTATTGAAGGTCTAGTACAAGATAAGAATTCCACTCCACGAATCGTTAGAGCTGCGGATAATTTACCTTACTAGGCTCGGTCTAAAAATATATCCTGTTTTCAGTTGGGTCTATTGAAGTTGATGCATAGGGGCGTGTTAGCGGTTGGTCGGAGGTAACATTCGTCTTAGGGTTAGGCCGTTTTGCAAAGAACCCTTAGGGTTCCATTAGTCAGGAGATCAGCGAAGAGCTGCGACTGAAATAGAGAGTGAGGGTTGATGGACTGATCGGGCGAGGGTAGAGTGAGACGAGGCATGAAACTGGAAGGACTGTCTCGGTAATATGTGTAATAATTGCAGCAATTTAATAGTAATTCAGGTTGTGTTAATAGTTGTAGTAGCAGTTAATGTAGCAGCAGATAATGTAGTAGCAGTTTATGTAGTAGCAGTTGTTGTAGTTAAATTTGTGAAAAAACTTATTTTTTCGTAGTACAATTAAGAAATAAAATGGATTTATTTCGATCGTGAAAAAATTTCAAAAAATATTCTGGTCCATTTTTAAAGGAGGTAAGTTGAATGGCAGGATTCCTCCAGCTCCTAAGGATTGAGGGAAATATTTAAAAAATGAAGGAGAATTTAGAGCATGGCGAAAGATGTATCAGATTTAGGTTTTGGAATCATGTTATGATTCTTTATTTATGAAGAGAAAATTCTGAAGGATTGTAACGCAGCAAACATAAAAAGCAAAAGTAAGATGCTGATCACGCAGATTCTCCCATCACAATTCGAATGATGAACCTTCAAATGAAATGAAAGCGATGATCTATAGAGTTTACAAGCAATAGATCTATCATTGATCATTTTCGTTCAGTGTTATGAACGATGAAATCCTAAACACTCGGCTTCGACGTAGAGATGAACAGCGGTTGCATTTGACAGATGGTTTCGAGAATGCGCTGGGGACAAACTTGTTACGGTGAATTTATGTTCGCCGTATCATAGCAGTTGGGATTCTGGAGTGCAAGCAGTAGTACAAGAGGGAAAAAGACAGAAATGGAATCTTTTGAAATACAGAAACTTAATTTAGCCTCAAAATTGAATCTAAGGCTTACGTAGGTTACGTCGAATCAAGATTAGAAAGTTCACACCATAAAAATGGGAAGCGTGTGAGTTTCCTACACAAACATTGATTGTGAGGTGTTTGCCATGCACTTTAACATTGCTTGTGAGGCGTGTGCCGCATTAACGTTGATTGTGAGGCGTGTGCCACATTAAGGTTGATTGTGAGGCGTTTGCCATGCACTTTAACATTGCTTATTGTAAGGCGTGTGCCACATTAACGTTGATTGTGAGGCGTGACAAGTGCTCAGGTAGGAACTAATTACTAATTATTAGAAACTAATTACTAATTACGAAACAATTAAACCAAAATATTTTAAATTATTACAGCCGCAGAGCAGGTGCAGAATTAACATATCTCTCCAATTTAATGGAGTTCTAAGTATATTTTAGGAAGTTATCGCTCAATTGTCTAACTGAATTGTGACTGAAGCCACATACCTGAAATTACCAAAGCAACAGCGCATGCTTATCATTTTTTTTTGGAAGAGATCCAATTGCAGAGAAATGTAAAAGTTCTCGGTTGTTTACCTAATTCAAAACCGACTAACTCTACAGAGCTTAAATTATTACAAGCAATGCGCCGGTATAAAATTAAGTAATTTCCACATTAAATTAGTTTGCGCACGCGTTAAATGAAAAAATTCGAGTTTTGAGGTGATCCAAGCTAATTTATTTGATTACTGAACGACTAAACTAACATAGGTTAAATTTTTACAGCCACTGCTAGGGCGTCAAATCAACTTATTTTGGTGGAGATTCAACTTCATAAGCGGTAGCTAGCAATTAACTACCTAATGTAAAAACGATTAAATACATGTAACTAGAATAATCACAGCCACTGAGCTGACTTGAAATCAACAAATTTTTCAAGTAGGTTGAACATCTGAGTTAATTTACTACAGTTATCGCTTAATTACCGAATACAAAAACGATTCAATCCTCATTACGGCAACTACGCATTGCGAAACTTATTTAAAAACAAAATTATGTGCAAATAAAACATTATCGTAAGAAAAATCTTCAATGAAGCAGCATTACATCGTTGTAGATGGCCAACCGTGTCGCACTGACGTATTTTTCTTTTATCTTTGATTTCTAGAGAAATTCTAGCACGTTCGAGGATCCCAAGTTCCTACCAGAATTGCCTGGCGAAGTTGGAAATCGAAACTCTGGGAAGTTCTGAAGTGCAGCGACCATTGCAATGCGCTCAGTTTCAAGGGAAATTCCCTCATTGCCACCGCTGAATTACCCCAAGCCGGCTATAGAATAGTGAAAACTTTTAATGCGATAAAGACGTATCTGTGTTTACCGGTAACAGATCACGTGTCGTTTTTAAATAAATTTAATAGGTTATATATACTATGAAAAAATGTATTAAAAAAATATAACTCAGTACTCACTGCAGTGAGTGACAGAGAGCGCATTTTCTTGTCGACGAAAACCTGAAGTCACGGACGGACAGACAGACGGACAGACGGACGGACGGACAGACGGACATGGTGAGCACAATAGTGCATTTTTTTCATAAATGAGAAAATGCGCTATAAAGGAAAGCAACATTGCTAGTTATTCCCTGTTTAGGCTGTTTTTTCGTCGAGATAAGTAAAAATTTGCAGCAATGTATAAGCATTCTCTATTATGTTTCCGAACACTATAAGAATGCGAAAATTTCCATGAACAATGTCATGAACAACGTACGAGTACCTCTGAGTAAACGATCAGGCTTTCTTTATGGCATTCCTGTCAATGAATCTTGGCCGAAAGTTTGCAGTTCGGCCATCAATCATGCCCGGCAGCCAAGCCCATATATATCAATTCAATTGATCAATTGAGTTGCCATTGATCAATTGATACGTTGTAATAAACTTTGGCTCATGTCTGACATGTTGCATGTTCCACAGCATAAAGTTCTTGGACATTCTATAGCTTCTCTTACGATGAAGTGGTAACAATAAACAAAATACTTAAATACTCACAAAAAAGGGGTTCCTTTTATAAAAATAGTGACACACTTACTAACCCCACAGCACGAACAGATATCAGACGTCGCCCAAGAACTACTTAAATTGAGCATTCTCTGTAGGTTATTTAAAAAAATTCCCTTTATTTACTAACAGTACTATGTAGGTGCAATACAAATTATCTAGAGCGAAAAAAAAACAACAATTCTGTTATTAAATGAAGAATTGGATTGGAAGTATAGACGCCATTATGATTAAACCCTCATAGTTCATGTCAATCTAATTGATATCAGCAATAGATGACAAGAATTATGAAAGTCCGGAAAGATAAACCGGAAAAAAGGAAATGAGAAAACAAACTCCTTTATTTGAGCGCGCACCATCGCTGTCATTCTTGCTTGTACAAGCTCCCCTGCGCTTGATATTTATGCTCACTTCACGTCAGAGCCGGAGCACTAAAACACGTCCCGACTCAATAATCCCACTTGTATGTTAAAAAAAGCGCTAGGTGATGACGTGCACATATCAAAGCCATCACCATGTACCATCTACGTACGAATAACACTGCGTTCAATATCATCGTGGTTATATGTACATGTAGCATTGATGGCGTACACACATCAAAGCGTACGAACAGTCTACGTGCGAACAATGTTTGAGAACAGTCGAGTTTCATTCCTTTAGAAAAATGCATTTATTTCTACGAAAGCGAATACCGAGAAAAATGAATGGAAATAAAGGTAAAAATAGTGACACACTTTCTTACCCGCAGCATGAGCAGAATGTAGTAAACGTAGCACTGATACGCTCTTTTGACGGGTAAAAATGAATCTGAATAACTCGGCAAGTCGCAAAAAACTGCATTGCCCTTTGAGCCAAGTTTTCCTCAATTTTCTGAGTGAACGACGAATAATTCGTCATATTTTTCTCATAGATATATATAGCAATGTAAATAGAGTAAATAAAATACATAGAGTATAATAGAATGTCACCGCTCGGTGTGGTCAGCGCAGCAAGGCAGCCGTTGACCGAAGCTCGGTTTCTGCCTCCAGGGAAATCTGCGTTCAAGTATGCAAAACATTGTTCGGGGGGGGCCGTTTGATGCGTGCTTCAACCCACTCAGAGAATTGAGGAGAGTTTGTCCTTATACCGATACACTTTTTGCCCTTGTTCGAGTCATCCTGACCTATTTTAGACATGCTAAGGCAAGTATTAGTGCCTCATGCAGTAAATGTATCACAATTTCGACAACAATAGCCATTAATTTTTTTTTGGGATGCACACAACGGTGATGGTCGAAAGAAATTCGCCATTTGCGATTCTCAAAACCACAAATGGCAAATTTCTCCAGTAAACCCTGATGAAAGTTCTTTAACATTTTATATTGAGACAAATATCAGATCTTTTGTACCCAGTAATCATAAATCGCAAATAAATTATAAAGGAAGCTGACAAAAATAATCGAAATTGCGATTTAGACTTTCATAAAAATTGTTTAATCGTCGTGAGGTTTGAAAACCGCGGAAACGAATCCGGTCTTATAAGCCAGACTCGAGTTAACATGACTCACAGTTAGGTTGTAATATGAGACGTTTCATTACATTTTTATGGGCCGAAAAATAGTCTAAGAAGATTGGATTTTTGTCACGAGGGCATTCAAAGAGCAGTTTTTGAAGGCGGGGTCCTTATAAAGATCGGAGAACGATGGCACTTTTACAATGCCTGAAGCTTTCGAAGTCTTTGCTTATTAATGGAGACAGTGAAAGCAGTGCGATAAAATTTTCCCGTTCAAATCGCTAAAATAATCAATGAATTATTGTTAGCGAGTTTACCTTCCTCATTCGCCATCACGCACTGAGAAAAATGATGTGTACAATGACCTCGTCTTTAATCCAAGAATGTTCTGACTTAAGATTGTAAGCCACAAACTCTCAATTTACGTTTTATTACATGGGCTAAAGTATATTTGAACTCAATTTTTTCTGGATTGTATGATAGCGAATTATTATCAATACTCTTCATTAATATTAACATAAAAAAGTTTCGTGAGCGAAAAATTAGATAAAAAATATAAAAAAGCTTCATCTCGGTAAAAAAATTGCACGAGCTGTATTGTGCTGTTCAAATCACGGACACATTTGAATATGACTATTATTAAACGAAAAAGAATTCATGCGAATATCAACAAAAACATGTTACAAATATCAAAATATTTTGGACATTCGAAGGCAGCTTGTAAATAATAACGACAAAAAACACGCGTCAGGCCAAGAATTTGTCAGAGCGGTTGTCATGGCGGTGCAATATTGAGTACAGCTGAGCCGTTGCAGCTGAGCTGCTGCAGCTGGGCAGTTGCAGCGGAGCCGTTGCAGCTGAGCCGTTGCAGCTGAGCTGTTGCAGCTGAGCCGTTGCAGCTGAGCTGCTGCAGCTGGGCAGTTGCAGCGGAACCGTTGCATCTGAGCCATTGCGACTGAAACAATGCATCTGAGCCAGTGACGCTGAGCCAATGAAGCTGAGCCGTTGCAGCTGAGCGGTAGTGATTGAGCCGTTGCAACTGAACCAATGCAGTTTAGTCAGTGCAGCTGAGCCGCGGCAGCTGAGCCAATTACCGGCTCTCTATTCCAAGTCACGACAACACAAATTGGAAAACATGATTGTCATCTCCGCTTCATCGAGTTCTCATGTGTTGATGTGTTGAATTCATTCATGCGAATAAAAACATTGTACGTTCGCACACGAATTTTAGCGTCAAAAAAAAAAGAAACGAAGTGAATCTGTTCGTGATGCAGTGAGATACTGTAGCGAACACTCAGACAATGTAAAGAGACATACTGTCCAAAAAGTAACACGATCTCTGCACGTAGCAGTTATACGCCATCTTGCTTAAGCCATACTGGGTCAGAATGACCTGTATAATGGCAACCAATGCATCGCTATTTGGATAAAGTCTAACATATTTTTCTGAGCGAGAGGTCGACTATTAGAAGATCAGAAGTTATTTGTACTGAAGGTTGAGAATATGAGTGAAGTCTGACATTATTCCTAAACGAAATTTCTTTGCTGAAAACCATCATTCGTTTATTATACCTTTTGGAAATTGTTTCAAAGATTTCACGATATCTTCCAGGAAGTTTATGGTTTTATCAATAATAATGTCAGATGAAGCTAATATAAATATTCACAGTTAGGAATTCTCCCCCGAAGCAGGTTACTTTCTTTCAAATTCAGACATTTTATGACTTATTGGCTTTTAACCTTTGTATTTGCCGACATCAAGAAACATTAGCTTATTGATCAACAACTTTTTATACATTATAGTATTAGTAATGATCATTGCGTGGTTCATTCAGGCAACTAACACAGAATGCTCCTCATTATACACACACATTTCATCCTGTATGCAAAGCCATCACAGACGGCGTAAGCCAAAATCCAACCGGCAAGCCGACGCTTCATCTCCAAGTCGCTTAAGTTATCTAAGCCCTGGAATCAGGCGACGATTTTCAAGTCGAATAGGAATCATTATGACAACGGAGGCGAGATTTACGCGTACGAGACATTCCGTCAGTAATCGAGCAGTACGTTTCGATCATCTCATTCACATCAGCCAAATGAGAAAATGCAAATCTGTCGCTGCCAGCTCTCGATGGCGTGTTCTCCTCGATCCTGATATTCGTTGCTGCATAGGATGTCTCCTGAGCGTCAAATATAAGCGAAAAAGTGAAAATTTTGTCCAATTTTACATGAAGATCGAATTGCGCATTGACGACTATAAAATTTTGTCCAAGTAGCACGTAAGGTCGAACGAATTTTGTTGCAATCATCTCAGAATATACGAAACCAGCGTCATCGCTACATCCCATTGTGGGAAAAACACTGGGCTTCAATAATTATTGTTGGAACTAATACTGCATGATTCGATACAAAATTTGACAAAAAAATTTTTTTACTTCAAATAAATTAAAGAAATAAACTGAAAAAGGCTCATTTATTCTTATAGTAGTACACAAGACAGCCAGGCTAAAATTCGATTTAGGTGATAATGTCAAACCAAATTTAGGGCAACCTCGAAAAATAAGACTCTAAATTTCTGATTCCAAAATTTAATTAGAATTCCTCAGAATGCTCAAAACCGGTGTTGAAACAGTAGTAATAACTAAAATTTTGATAAAAGCACGAAATGTTTGAAGATATTGAATGGTTGAAGACAAAAGTCGAACAATCAACCATACTACAACCATCGTACAAACATCCTTTTCTCGTCGAATATTCTGTAGAATCTTCAGAATATTTTCTCCGATTATTCTTGAAGAGTATATTATTCCTACGTAAAAACTCCCGCATCACACACAACACTAATGCCACACCAAAGAACCAGCGCGGAAAAAAGTCCAAGTAGCTGGACGCCGTGGGGGGCGGATAGACTCAAACTTGAGAAGCTTCGCTTTGCTCCAGGGGGTCGGCGCCCCCTCTATTGATACCGTGGCAGCTGATAGCGAAGAAGCTTAGTTTCTCATTCTTGGCAGCGAGAAAAGATACCGAACGTGACGGGAATGTGGGCTTTAGAGGCAAGCCAAATACGTGCTGATGACACGCTCGGAGAGGGCAGTCCTTCGATGGCTTAGGAACATCTTTGGCACGGCCTGCTCATAATATTATTTTTTCATGTAATCCCGAAAAAGCTCACAACTGTCTCCAAACAATGTCAGGCTTCTACCTCCGGACTTAGCGATAAGCAGGATCTCTTAATTTTTTTACCGAGATGAAAATTAGTTTAGTCAATGCGATAACTTTTCAATGAGAAAACCAGAACATCGGTTTGCTAACTGCAATATTTAATGCATCAACACAAATGCATTTGCTTTATCAATTAAAAAGCGCAATTTTGAATAATACAAATAGAAAATTTCCTGAAAAATAATACTAAACCTACTATATAGGGGCATTTACCTCACAAACTTGAGCTGGAAATTTAAAGGTCGAGAATCCTGAATTAGAATTTGAAGAGCACCTCATCTTGCGCGGACACTGCAATCTTTTGTTCCATCAAAAGCAGGTCACTGTAACGAGTCACGAGCCTGCAGATAAAAGGAAGAAATTCTGGAGCTGTAGCGACAAGGTTTTTGAGCGCCCAGCAGATCCTAGGAGCGGAGTGCATCTGACATAGCGAACATTCCACAAGAAATGAGACCAGGGCAAAGCGTGTTGTAAAGACGCAAGTCAACTGATCGCTACAAAAAACAACGGCTAAAATACTCCTTTGCAACACACTTCTGAACACCAACGCTTTAGTAGGTAATCATTGACGTGAAAATATTACACGAGCACGGATGAACACAGTATACGAGTAACGCAAAGCTAATGTTCTTGAATCATTCAAGCATCTGTCAATATTATACAAACATCTGTGAATAAACAGAGGACATAGCAATTTCATTTTATTATATCATAAAAACTAATCGTCGTTAATAGGAGCAAATCCATGTTAAAGAATAAGTGGCGTTAACTAATAGTGTGATAAGAATACATTACTTGAACGAATATAATTTTAATACGAGGAATATTATTCTGTACAAAACTGTATGCTGCAATTCAATGAATAATCAGTCTAAAATCTCGCTAATGATTGACACGTTCGAATCACACATTATATTCGTCAGCTCAGGTACGACCAGAATATTGCAACCTTTAATTTCAGTAAAAAAATCTCTGGCCACATTTTTGTCGGGAAGTTCGAGTAAATAGAATAATGAGCAGAGAAAAATCTTCCTAATTAGCGCGTACTGAGCAAAAGTTATGAAGCAGCTCTAGTTTAGGACCGAAATAAGCCTTTAATTAATGGAGCTGCGGCGACCAGCGATGCTACGCTGAAAAGGAACAAGATTTTACAACATTAAATGTCGAGGAATGCAACAAAATAATAATTATTCAAGTATCGGTGGAAGTTGTAGTAAGTTGCCCAAGAAACAAATTAAGCGCTTGGCAAATTTATTTTGATGAATTTTGTTTGAAACATATTTTAAATTTTTTATTTATTTATATTTTTGTTCCTAAAGAATAATTATGGAAGGCCAATTGAATTTTTAGAGTAGGATTAGTTGTCTAGTAAAAAAATTTAATTTTAATTCCGTTTAATAAATCGGGGTTTTTATTAATAATGATAAATTAAGCCCTAAAAATTAATTTCAACTCGCTTAAGACCACAACACTGAAAATTTGTCCTTCGACGAAAGTAATATTCAAGTCATTGTTAAAGAAAACTGTATGTTTATATATGCCATATGAACAGAATTTAAAATTATTACATGCATCTAAAATTTGCTGTCATCAATTTTTTTTTCAAAGCGTTGAAAGAGCAAAATCTTTTTGTCCATAATTCATATCCAGATACATTAATTACTGCGGCAATCATCCGACAACAGCTAACCAACCACGCAGCACAATATTTCTATGCGTTTGTAACAAATAGCTTGAAAAATTGTTCACTTTTAATGCAAGTCGATAGACCGAATATGCGATTATTGAAGCGCATGACAGGTTCCGAGAAATCTCTGGCTTGGCAATGGGGCAAAACTTTAGTTCATTTTGCATCGTCCATCGTAACCGATTTACAAATTTTTTTCGTGAGCGAGTAACCCCGTAAAAGAAATTTGCGTCCAGGTTTAGGCGAGTGTGAGACCGGCAACATCAAGCATAATTGGAAAAATTTCGAAATTAAAGTAAAAATTTGAAAATTTCTTAGTATTTCTGGCTCAAATTTAGTGAATGGATGTACCGATGAAACGAATGCGTAACTTTTTGAAACGAATGCGGCTTTTGGCTGAACAAGCTACATTTTTTGTTAAATATTTATTTAGAAATAATCTATGGCAATAGGTATTTAAAAAAATCAGATGCATTTTGAAACGACGTACGGCTTATAGAAATTTTGAACGTGGGCTTCTTCTAATGATGAAAAGAAGTGTTTACTTGTGAAGATAAAGAATTTGCAGTTATATTTCATAAATTGGCAAGCTTCAAATAGGAAATACTCTGAATTCAACGGGAATACTATTAAAGTTTTCGAAATTATTCATTAACTTACAATTATTTAATTTATATCAACGCAATTTTAGGTTATGATCTGTAATTCTTTCAAATTTATTGTTATTCCCGTTTTTCAATAAACAAAATGAGAAAGAACAGCAAAAATTTTAATTATATTAGGAAGTTTCTCTAGACATTTCAGTAAATTGACCAGTTTGAAGCAGCTATTAAAATTTTTTCGAAATTTTAATTATTTAAAAAGAATTTCGAATTTATTAAATCGCGAAAAAAATACAATGAATTCAGATTAATTTAAAACAGAGTTATTTTCAAATAGAACGGAGGCCTGTGAGAGTGAACCTTTTTCTTATAAATTGGAAGGCTTCAGATGTAAAATACTCTGAATTTGGTAGCCATGACAAATAAATGTACTTAAATTAATCACGCAATGTCAACGTTTCAAACAATTCAAAATAATTTAAGTATAACTTCACCACAATTAGCTGCGAAAATAAGGAAAAGACTCAGAAACGCGATGGTTACACATGTTAGTTATGAATACTTTTCACTACTTTTACTTTCGTTTTACCTTATGTTTCAATACTCTGCATAATGTGAAGATGACCTTATGTTTCACTTATGTTTCACCTTATGTTTCATTACTCTACACAATGTTTCAATACTCTACTTATGTTTCACCTTATAGTTCACCTTATGTTGTTGAGATTCAAGTGAGACCTCAAGCTGTGCACGTACTACTGCAAAATAGCTGTGCACGTGCTGCTCTTGTATTATTCACCCTGACCCGGTTTGGCCCGTCAAATCAGTGCTACATGCAGGAAGTACTTCACAATTTGAACGTTACGATCCGTTCATTTTTCTGAGTGTATAGTTGCACCGACCCTCGTCTGGAAAGACAAGAGTCGGTGCATGATATGAGTGCAATTAGTGCAATTAGCCAATCATCAGTGCAATTAGCCAATCATCAGTGCAATAAACCAATCATCAGTGCAATAAACCAATCATCAGTGCAATTAGCCAATCATCAGTGCGAGTAGCCAATCATCAGTGCAATTAGCCAATCATCAATGAGTGCAATTAGCCAATCATTAGTGCAATTAGCCAATCATTAGTGTAATTAGCCAATCATCAGTGCAATTAGCCAATCATCAATGCAATAACCAATCATCAGTGCAATAAACCAATCATCAGTGCAATTAGCCAATCATCAGTGCAAGTAGCCAATCATCAGTGCAATTAGCCAATCATTAGTGCAATTAGCCAATCATTAGTGCAATTAGCCAATCATTAGTGTAATTAGCCAATCATTAGTGCAATGAGCCAATCATCAGTGCAATAACCAATCATCAGTGCAATAAACCAATCGTCAGTGCAATTGGCCAATCATCAGTGCAAGTAGCCAATCATCAGTGCAATTAGCCAATCATCAGTGCAACTAGCCAATCATCAGTGCAATTAGCCAATCATCAGTGCAATTAGCCAATCATCAGCGCAATTAGCCAATCATCAGTGCAATTAACCAATCATCAGCGCAATTAACCAATCATCAGCGCAATTAACCAATCATTAGTGCAATTACCCAATCATCAGTGCAATTAGCCAATCATCAGTGCAATTAGCCAATCATCAGTGCAATTAGCCAATCATTAGTGCAATTAGCCAATCATCAGTGCAATTAGCCAATCATTAGTGCAATCAGCCAAAAATCAGTGCAATTAGCCAATCATCAGTGCACTTAGCCAATCATCAGTGCAATTAGCCAATCACCAGTGCAATTAGCCAATCATCAGTGCAATTAGCCAATCATCAGTGCTGTTAGCCATGTATATTGCATGCAAATTTTTGTGTAATTTAATGCAAGAGCCACTAATTTCGGCGGAAGAACGCAATGAAACTTTACTGATTTTTAATAATGGATGAAAGTCTAGGACAAATTTCGTCGGTCGTCTTTCCAGTTTCAGCTGAATTTGAGAACTTGCATATAATAAGCAATTAACAAAAAATTTATATTTTACAAGTATAAAGGAACATTAAACCAACAAAAGAGCTCTGCAAGTTTGACTTGATATGTTTTTAAGGTAATAAGGTGCTACCTTTGAGTCACTTTCTACTGATCTCCCTCTACTTTGCTGATCCCAATTAAATAATTCGAATTAAGAATATACTCACATGTTGCAATAGAATCGCTTTGTATTAAGAAATTGTGTATTATCATGTATATGATATGTATATGATATATATAGTATATGATATTCACGTTTATATGAAAAAAATTTTATTTTCTAGATGACAACATGGTTGTTATCTAGCGATGTAACTTCATTTGTATCTTCTAAACTCAGATAAGATACGCTAGACTGATAAGAATTGATTTATTAAACTAAAATCAAGACAGGAATTCCTGCGATGTTATTGCATCTTGAGAAAAAGTTTTCCTTGAACTTTTGTAGCAAAACCGGTGCACCGTAAAAATTTAAATCTGATACAAACTCCACCAGGTCATTGGTTTTCTCAATAGCACAGCAGCAGCAGCAGCAGAGTCGCGATTTCCGAACAATGAAATGGAAATTGTAAGGAAAGAGCCACTCCAGACAAGGCGGAATTGCGTTATCTACATCGCTGGAATCCAATCGATGTAGTGGATAAATATGCACATGTTGATATTAGAGAGCATTAATTTTGATGTTAGTGAGCAAACAATTTTTTCGATTGAAAAAACGGAAAATTAACAATATAGTGGATTTGAATGAAATTTTAGCTGTCTGATTTTTTAAAATGTACAAATTCTAAATTGTAGCTACAAAAACAGATGGCTAAAGACCAGGACATTTTATACATTAAAATTTATACATCGATTGAGTGAAAATATCAAATTTACACGTTGATATTGCATACATATCTTTCAACCAATATTTTTAGCCTTAGTTGCACGTCGTTCGTTCTCGAGTATTTATAGACAAGCTGTCGATGATTTCTGGGCCTATCAATCCTGATTTAACTGATAAATTCTGACGACGTGTAAGCAGGCAATTAAATGAAAACTCTGATTGGATCCGTCACGGAAAATTCGGTCGGGCAGTGATATGCAGATCGACTTGTAAATCTCATTAGAATGCAATCACATGCAGCGCTGCCGAGGCAGGTTCAGCAGCGACAACAACTTCATACCGTCAACGATGTCATTAAAAAATATTTATAATTTTTCTCAGTGTTTATACTCGTATTTTTTTCAAAATTTTTATAGATATTAACCGAAAAATCTCGAACCGATTTAGTCAGTTCGTTGTAAGACTAAAAAACATGTTCTCGATGTTTTATTATGCATTTTATATTTGTTGAAAGTCGTTATACATAAATAGTGATAAAGGCTCACATTTTTAATAAAGAAAAATCAAAATAAGTATGAGAGGGACTATTGAATGGCGACATTAGTAGTAACTTAAATCTGCTAAGTGACCAAACTGTTGAGATCAAGACTACATGACTTGATGCGGAATTTACTGGGATCAAAATTGCAGACACATGTTAAAAACCAATCACTGGAAATGTATACAAAGAATAAATTTCAGAAAAAGCTCGCTGATGAAAAGTCTATGTTTTTCACTGTTTATTTTTACCTTCTCTACGGAATTATCTATACAAATAGTATTTTTTTGGACGCAAGGTTCTGCAGAGTATCTTAAATTCACCCTTGGAAGTGGTTGTGTGGGTTTTCTAAACAATTTCTTATCTAATAGCTAAATACTGAAACTACGAGTATAACTAATTTTATTCTATAACTATTGTATAACTACGAGTATAACAAGTGTAGCAAAGACTTATTGTAAGAAGAACACTCGAGCTGATATGCCTTCTAAAGTCAGGCCGCATGACGGGCAAGCATGGCATGCATGCTGGGCGGCAATTTGCATGAAGCCAACGTGAGGCAGCAAAGTAAGAGCATCTGCACAGCTCCTGGTAATAACCTGCAGTACCGGCCACACTCACGCGATATCGGCACTGCCAACGGACTAAATGTTCACCAAAAATAACGTTTCTCACATTCCATTAGCATGCAGATTAAAAAAGTTTAATGCAGGGACCTATCAATAGTCGTGATTTCAGGAGGTATTCGGTCTTCTGAAATTTGTATTTAAATGTTTTATCGAAATGGGTGACGTCAATTTTGGAAAAAGAGCAACCCAGATTTTATTTTTGAAATTTAAAGTAGACTCAATTACATGATAATTAATAACTGAACGAGTTAGAATAAATAATGAATTTGACAATTTTTACTGTAGTTATAAATACCTTAGCTGTGATGTGATTTAGACACAGTTTTTGGATAGGAAAATTTTTTGAATAATATTTGCAGGTGGATTGCTCTGGCTAGTCTGTTTCAGTAAATGCACAACCTAAGCTCTGTCATTAAAACATGAGTTCAGTATCCGTTAGTAATTAGCTCACGAAATGAGTTATTAACTCGCGAAATATTGGCTCATGGAACATTAGCTCATGAAATGAGTTGCTCACTAACAAATACGCACCGGTAGATTGTGCCAGCAGGTCTCTTAGAATTAAGTTTTTGCTTCGGTCGATGCACGCTTTCAAATCCTGTGTTAAAGAATGATCTGCACTGCTCACCTTTAGCTCGTACAGGGAAAAAGTTGTATACAAAACATTTTTATCTCGTGCATTAGAAAGTTCTGCACTGTTCACCAACCGATCGAGTTATACCTGAAGTTCTGCACACGTAAAGCGCAAATAAGCCTGCGAAGTAGTGAAAGTGTGATTGTGTTTTGCTTTCGGCGAATGAGAAAAGTTGAGATAAGTAGCACTGTAGCGGGACAAATACTCTAAATTTACAGTTGAAGCTTACTGCTGGCTGGCGAGGCTGAAAATGAATAAATTACAAAATTGCAAGAGGCACAAAATATTTTTCATAGCTACATGTATATGTAGATTATGAAGATCTTATACAGCGATGGTATGTGACTGCATAAATATAAAAAATATGACTCAGTACTCACTGCAGTGAGTGACAGAGAGCGCATTTTCTCGTCGACGAAAACGTGCAGTCACGGACGGACAGACAGACTGACAGACAGACGGACAGACAGACGGACAGACGGACATGGCGAACACAATAGTGAATTTTTTCATAAATGAGAAAATACGCTAAAAAAGAGACGAAAAGTTCATCAGCAGTTAATGATAATCGAAGCCCGGCTACTGATTAACAAAGTCTACTTACCAAGAAAGTTGTCTACGCTCGTCATGTTTTCAGGCCGGACGAGAGGAGTGAGGCGAATTAAAACAAAAGCAATGCGTTACAAGCGCGGCCAAAAGTTTACCCGCTACAGTACCACAAAAGTCGGTCAGGTTTACAATGTAATCGAGCGGTACTCTTAAGGACCGAGTTGTGTGAAAAAACAGTGAATGCATTATTGCAGTAATCGCTGAGTCATAGAACAGCCCAACGAATATTGACCACACGCTGAGTTTTGGAGCAGAGCTCGCTGCTTTCACCGGACAGCTCTAATGAGTGGCAGTGAAAGTAAAACATTATATAACTTAAATTAAAATCTCTCGTAAAAAAATAAATTTCATGTCGTTGGTGTTTCATAAAAATTATTTTAGAGAAAAAATAAAATAAAAATGTTCGAAAAACTGCAGAAGCAACGTAACGCAGCCGGTGAATATAAACGATAGAATCACGTACTGGTTAAAGTGAAAGATAATAAGTGCAACCAGCATAATAAATATGTCACTTATCCAAATAGTGACACGCTCTGCATATAACACAGATACGCACTTTTTTGGGCAAAACTGGGTCAAAATTACCTATGCAGGAGCAAAGTATGCATCGTTATTTGAACAAAGTCTCCTAATTTCGCTGAGCACAGAAGTGAAAGGTTCTAAGTCAATGTGAAGGTATATGGGTACGACGATGGCAATGAGCGAAACAGAGGCAGCAACACCTTATTGGTCATAGGATAGCGTCATTTGGCGAGGCCTGTGTTGTCTGAAGGTGCCTTTTAAGTGGCCTCTACAAATAGGCAAGGCACTGAGCTAAGAAAGCGAACAAACAAACGCTACCGACGACCGCAAACTGCAAAACTTGTCCCGACATTTCACCGAGGAAATCAAAAAAGAAATGTTTCTTTTTCTCAGTGGAGGCTCAAATAAGATGGACAAATGAATGGAGTGATTTATTTCACGATTGATTATTGGACATTGAATTAAACAGAAATAGTCTGTGAGAAAATATACGAATGAGCAAATTATTTGATTTAAGAAAATTATTGTTATTTAAAATAAATATGGACTTGAAAATTTTGAAAATCCATAACTGGAAAACCACTCTCAAGTCAACTTTACCTCTCTCTTTTCACCCCTTCTCTGGGCTACATTTTTACCAGCAGCAGAATCCAGAATCTGAAAAACCGGCGGTCAAGTCGTCGACTTTACCTCTCCGCACCCCCACTCCAGACTTCATTCATAGGAAATCAATATTGGTTCTTTCATTGGAATATGTTAAGCAACTCAGCAGTGGGGAAAACTACCAGGATCGCGGCGATTTGGTTGTAGGAAATGGGCACGCCAAACCCTTGGCGCCTCGGCTCTAGAGGGAAAATTTCGAAAAAATGTTGGAACTGAATAAAAATAATTTATTTGCTGATGGAGCTGTATAGTTTATAATTTCTAAAGATAACCTTAATCCGATATTTAGTAATAATTTTTATTATAATTTGGAATATTGATATGTGGTATTACAAAATAGATATAATGTTAATGTGATTCAGTTTCAGTAAAACAAATTTGTTGATCAGTTGAAAAGACATGAAAAAAATATAATCATCTGCTCGTAACTAGAACTTGTTTGAAAATTTCAAACAGAAAACCGCACAAAACAAAAAATCAGAGAATTCAATTAAGATAAAATCGTTTGATGAATCAAGTTTCAAGTTGACGAGTTGACAAAACCACTTTATGGAAGGCACGGAATTCGTCAAGGTGTAAGCTGGATTTTCGGCACGCTTCACAACCGAAGTTTCAAGTAGAAGCGTTCAAGCCGCAGCGCAACGAAGGCTTCATGCCCCAGCGTCCCAATTAAAACTTCTTCCTTGAATGACTCCATAAAAATGCTTCAAACTAAATGCAATGAAAACTTTGCCTAACTATAATGATGGAAATTTTAAACAATATTTTAATGGGGGAAAATAGACTCTAAGCTACAGGGAGTTATGGCTAGGAATATAATTAAGTCGAAGTAATTAAAAGAGAAGCGTAAACTTTACATAGAAAACATTTTGCTGACACAAAAAGGAAGCAATTGATTTATGTTGAAGATCCTAACATCCTTCACTAGCTGATCAAACTTTGGACGACTCGACGATAAAGATTATTTTCTTTCGACACAAATTTTTCGCATTAAAATAGGACTGTTTTCGAATGGACGGGCCTGCCGCTCGATCGTCTCACGGCGTTACCAATTTTTCGATGCGAACATAAAAAAGGGAAATTCTTGGGTGTAAAATTGTTCTAATTATTACTGACGTGAGTTACGATGCATTAGATAAATTGTATCACATCATACTGATACCAAAATATTAGATTTTGACAGAGATTTATTAAACTAAATTTGTTCTCTACATTTAGTAGCCTGCAGGTACAAATACTACTTTATTCTTATCTTGAGATAATTCAAATACGAGTAGATTAAGACTTGTATTGCTTTAGCCGGTGTTGCAAACCACCAATGCCGGAAAGGGGCGAGAAGAATGAATAAGACGAGAGTCATTAATACGAAGATAATTCCCATAATGAATATTATAAAAACATGATATGCCTTTCGAAGTAGTATAAAAATACGAGTAGGAGGAGTAGAATGATACTCGTGTTGATTCAGCTAGAGTTTGCAAACCACTAATGCCGGAAGGGGTTAGAAGATTGGATGAGACAAGAGATATTAATAGAAAGATAATTCCTATAAGAAATATTCAAAAACGCCATATTCCTTTCGAAGCAGTTCAAAAATACCAGTAGAGTGAGACTCGTGTTGATTTAGCCGGATTTTGTAAACCACGAATGCCGGAAGGGGCGAGGAAATTAGGTGAGACAAGAGATATTAATACAAAAATAATTCCTATATGGTATATTAAAAAAACGCCATATCCCTTTCGAAGCAGTTCAAAAATACTAGTAGAGTCAGACTCGTGTTGATTTAGCCGGAGTTTGCAAACCACCAATGGCGGAACCAGCACGAAGATTGGATGAGACGAGCGTCCGGGCTACTCGCAACTTGCGGATCGTTTGGAGCCAGTGTGGCGTGGCATGGCAGAGATATCGTCGAGTTAGTCCCGACTTTATCGCCACGAATAGTTGACTTACAACCGCCGGCCATCGCATCTCGAGAAATGTGTGGCAAGCCTCCTATAGAGACCGCCAATCGCTGAATAAATTCGCGAATCTACGAAGAGCAAGTCAATAAATTGCTGGAACTGTATTAAAAAGAATTATCTTGAGTAGATCTGTCAACAAGGGATTTTTATAAGAAACCAGAAAAATTTGCCTTATTTGTACACATGCATCGAGTGGGAAATTTTGTATTTTTTTTGTACACATCATCGAGTGGAAAAGTCTTTTTTACATATGAATCTCATTTCTTCTCTCCGGCACTGCTATGCCTCCAGGCAAACGAATTCATTGTTAACATCATTGAGATAAGTTATGCCTCCAGATCACAAGTTACAACTTGGAACAGATTTCCCTGAAACGGAAGGCGCTTTTATGTTTAAAGTTTTTCAATGTTGGGCGTCATTAAAGTTATCAAGGATTCGTGAAGCGTTCAACCTCAATGGATTTCATCAATGGAGTGAAAACTTGGGAAAGGCGAGAGTGGAGCAAGACAGGCTGTTCAATGTGAGGGAAGTTAGGGAAGTGAGGGAGAAGTGAGGGAAGTGAGGAAAGTGAGGGAAGTAAGGGAAGTGAGGGAAGTGAGGGAAGTGAGGGAAGTGAGAGAAGTGAGGGAAGTGAGGAAAGTGAGGGAAGTAAGGGAAGTGAGGGAAGTGAGAGGAGTGAGGGAAGTGAGGGAAGTGAGGGAAGTGGGGGAAGTTAGTGAAGTGAGGGAAGAAATTGGCTCATAATTTTTTCTCAAACGGAACAATTCAATTAAAAGAACTCAAATGAACTTACGCATGACAATCTTTTCAGCTTAATTGCTTAAAAAATATTAGAATATATTTAATCAAGATAACATCTGAGTCAAAACAATAACTATGAGGCTGAGGCAGCAATATGAGGCTGGTGCTGAGGCAGCAATATGAGGCTGGTGCTGAGGCAGCAATATAAGGATGGTGCTAAGTCAACAATATGAGGCTGGTGTTAATTCAGCAATATCAGGCTGTGCTAAGTCAACAATATAAGGCTGGTGCTAAGTCAACAATATGAGGCTGGTGCTAAGTTAACAATATAAGGCTGGTGCTAAGTTAACAATATAAGGCTGGTGCTAAGTTAACAATATAAGGCTGGGGCTAAGTCAACAATATGAGGCTGGTGCTAAGTCAACAATATGAGGCTGGTGCTAAGTTAACAATATAAGGCTGGGGCTAAGTCAGCAATATGAGGCTGGTGCTAAGTCAACAATATGAGGCTAGAGGCGCGCTGTCTCGCCAGTATTAGTCTTGTTCTCGGCCTATCAAAGCAGATTTGCAAACGGCCTATGAATGCGCGGCGCAGCGCTACGCTCCACTGCGCACGGCCTAAACTTATTGCCGGATTATTGCAATCCTGACACTGTAGTTCACCGAGTAGAATGTCTTTAATATTTCATTGCTAAATATCTCACTAAATTTTGAGACTTAGATTAGTTTTGCATTGAGGAAAGCGGTCGCAGTAAAATGTTTCTGCTAACGTTTGATTTAATATCTGGTAATTAGGTTGATGTGTAATGTTTTATGATACGAAAAAATTTAGGAGTGAAAACCGCATTTTCATATGATAATCGTGTTATGAAAGTTTTCAATATGTGTACATAATCATCGACTCGTCATTGAGCTTCGAGTTTTACCGAATGCTATTCGTTTCAATATTCAGATTAGTTAAATATGAAGATGATCTTAGATCCGCCATTCAGTTACTAGTTTATTGAAATGACTTCATCTCTGATGAAATTATTACGGTTTGAATCTAATCTCATTACCGCCATTTAGATGCGCGTAATATGAGCTAAGGATTCAATTTAATACCGAAATTAAGGTATGAACTGTACATTAGAATTTGCCTCAGCGCGAGGAGATTTAGGATTTCAACAAGTGTCATGCATGGGCCATAAATCTATCATCATTAGAGGTGGTCGCAGATGTGGCGGCTGCAATGTCGTAAATCTCGCGCAGCCTGGGGCATGCTTCTCGACTGCGACGCCTCACAGGAAACGTGCTAGAGCTTTCAATAAGCAACACTGCACGAACATACGAACCATTCATAAGTAACGAATGCTTTACGAAATAATGAATGTTTTACGAGCAACGAATGGCTAACGGATGAACGAATAATTTACGAGCAACGAATACCTTACGAAATAACGCGTATTTTACAAGCAACGAATACCTTACGAAATTACGAATGTTTTACGAGCAACGAATGCCCTACGAAATAACGCGTATTTTACAAGTAACGAATACCTTCGAAATAACGAATATTTTACGTGCGATGAATAATAAACGAATTAACGAAATAGTTCACGAGGATTCAAAATAATGTAGCAGCAAGAAAAATGATGATAAATCAAAATAAATGTTGCACACTATAATGAATCAAAAGTTAAGAAAATTTGCGCAATTCTGCGTCATGCATTATTGTCTGTGCCGAATTCGTTTTCACATATAAATTAATTGATTATTTAAAGGTGAACAATAGATCAGGACGTATTGATGTATTTGCCAATTTATGACCAAACGTGGACCTGAGCCTCTATTTTACGATGTATTTATGCTAGCACATGTACTGCATATGCTAGCATAAAGGAAATGTGTTTTTTTTTCCTAAATATTTATAATGTATCTATGTCTTTTATAGCTGTATCACAAAGCTGCTTTTGAATTTCGAGTTCGTGATAATTCATTGAAAAATTTAGCCGCTATTAAAAGCTCGACCTAAACAGCAAACTAATGTGAATATTCGAAAAATTTTCTAAACAATAAAAAAAGTCAGTGCAGTGGAAATTTTAATTAATTGGATTTACAGTGATGCTGACTTGGAAGAGGACCTCCAAGCTATTTGATTTGAAATTAAATATGAATAGGAAATGAAAAAAAAACAATAATGCATAAAAAAGGAAGACGTAATGCATAGGAGCTCATTGAATTGGTTTTTTGAAGAATTCAAAGTGAAATAAGCATCAACACAATTTTACGAATAATTTATTGGTTTTTATACTCAGCTCTATTTTTCCAAATGATTATCAATTTATACCGAGCTTAACAGTTCGACCTGGCACAAACTTTGATTATGTGAGACTTTATTTCGAGCTTTTTATTGAGTTAGAGTTAATAGGAAATCGAGGCGTACCGTTTCCTGAGGCTTACCTGTTCACTAAAGGCTCCCAACAAACGGACCACGGAAGCTGTCTCTCACAGAGACACGCCTCAAAGCAAGCAAACCAAGGCACCTGACGCGTCGTCTTTGCCTTGTCTGACGAGATCGCATCGTCTTGCACTTCTGGATAATTCCAGCCAGCCCCCAGCCAAATGATATTTCTTTCTAACGGATCAAATGCAAAAATCACACAGCAGTTTTTTTGTCTGTTTCTCCTGCAATATTTTAGTTTATTTAATATTTTGTATTGGGATATATTGTATCATTGATGTATATTTTTTCAGCACTACGTAATGGGCGGGCTACGTCAGTTGCAAGGCAGCCATTACAGCACTAAGGGTGTAGTTTTCTGCACGCATCTCCCGCGTATGCCACAAATGCTAAGAGGTTTCGCTTCTATCGTCCTAGGCACGCAACTAGCGTGCATTTCCATCCCACGTGTAGAAATTTCGTGAGTTTTGAAGGAACGTGAACTTTTCATCGAGTCTATTTGAATTTGATCTCTTGCGTTGGTCAGTTTTATTTTTACGAAAGAGTGTAGGAGTAAATTTTTTTGCCAGTGTTAAGAAATTTGAGTGCCTTAATTTTATTTACTTTGTAGTCGTGTTGTGTTCTCATATGTGAGGAGAATTTAGGAGCTATATAGTTACAGGTGAAATTAAATATTATAAGCTTTATTATAGTAACTCATAAACGAAAATGTACTGAAAATGGTTTCTTCCAAATTTCGGTATCGTGAAGCCTCTAAGGGTAGCTTGTTAACTATAATCGATGTGGACTTGTACAAGCACGATAAGTTTTCAATGAGTAATGCCTGCAACGAAAGAAGACATGTTCAGAATCAAATACCATCAAGTAATTTACCTCATGTTCAATTCAGACATATTGGACTTTAGGCATGGCTTAGTCCCATCGAAAGCATCTTGCTTGCGGAACAGTGCGGCAATATGGCTTCATCTATTATTGTGAGGAGTCTTCGACAAAGGCAACATGGGGAGGTTTTTTCCCATGCTTGTCAAAGTGGAGTACGGCTGCGTGACACCGACTGCAATTTATTGAAGATCGAATGGGGAAACCCGCCATATGGTTATGTGATAATTAAATGTTCTCTTGCGTTGTTAGTTGTTTGGAGTTATGCAATGACGAGGGATAGCAATGAATTAACGCGAAAATTTTTTCAGATGATCCATCAAAGTTCCTGGAGTTGATATCACCCAATGTTTGATCATCAACAACTTTTTGAGCAGGCAGTAAAATTTCATAAAAATAATTCAGGTAGAAAATTGGAAAGAAATGAAATTTTTATATTTTCATTGCTCATTAACAGATGAATTTATAAGATTTACATAAAAATACAATGTCGTCATACAAGCTCATTCACAAAATTTAAGATCATATCCAAAAGAAATTTGCTGGAAAGTTCAAATGACCCTCAAGCTTCGCATACAGAAATGCATAAGTTTGCTGACGGTTGGTGAAGATTTAACATTATATATGAATACAACAGTAAGAAAATATGACATTACATTAGTAAAAACATCAATAATATGGTTAATATGCTTAATAGTAGCATCAATTTTGTAATACAGTAATGAAACGCGTAAAATTTAATCATTTACATTTTGTGGAAGTCGAATTTAAATTTGTTTTAAAACATGTGAATATTCCAGAAAAAAAAATTACCTTGGACCGCAAAGAAAAAATGGCAACAACCTTGGATTGTAACAGGCAAAATTCTTCAAATCGGAGTTATTTAGCGTTGCTCAAAAAACCTGAAAACTAAAAAAGATAAATATAATGTGAAGAACCAAACAGCTGCATGTTCAGCGGGAGAAAAATCAGCATCAAATATGAAAGAATCCCAGATTGAAAAGGGAGCGCAGGGTTCCATGGCGACTATTATGGTTGAGTACGAATTCTCTTATATATTTGGGTTAGATTGCGTCCCTCTTGGCAACAATGAAACGCAAGCGCTACACGACCAACGGCTTTCAGAAGCGAAGAATAGCACAGCGCGACCTGAGAGGAAAGATCTTGCCTGATCAATAGCACGTGATGGAAGCGAGGGAGAATAACGAAATTTAGAGTATCTCGGCCCCGGATTGATGCCATTATTCGATAAACCCGTTGGGAAATGTTCCTTTATTGATTACAGATATACACGAGTACATAAAAGGAATACAATTTAATAAGAGGATAACCGAGAGGAGCTCTGCATGAATGCTTTGATCTATAATATTGTGCAGAATTGGAATGCATCGCTTCATTTATTTGGGCAACTGGAACGTATTGCAAGTATCTTTCTGATACCCATCATCAATGAGCTTCAGATCAATAGGTTTCTTTCATTAAGTAGCATGGACTACAATTTAATGAATTAAATAGTTGATGTACGTTAATGTAAGTTAATGTATTTGAGAATAAAATTAATCGGCTAAGTGAGAGAGGGTTTAGGACTGGGCAGAATTTATCCTAGAGCATTCGTGTCCAGCTAATAAATCTACGCATCACAGCAACTTCTAATTAGTCATCACATAAAACCCTACCAACCATTATTTTATTTCGGTTGATGAGATTTTCATGTAAGAATACCAGACATTGGGTGCTAAAAGTGAGGTCAATAGCTAGGGTTTCTGGCCGATAAACCGTACGGTTGCAGAGCATGGGTTCAACCGTACGGTTGCAGAGCATGGGTTTAACCGTACGGTTGCAGAGCATGGGTTTAACCGTACGGTTGCAGAGCATGGGTTCAACCGTACGGTTGCAGAGCATGGGTTTCAACCGTACAACCACGATTTTATGAATGTTAACTGAACATTCAGACTATGTGTCATCAATTAAAAATCTTAAAAATAAGTCGATGCTCATTGTTTTCATTGAGCACGGGGCATTTCACGTAAAATTTGTAAAAAAATGCATTTAGCTATAAAACCAACTAAAATAAATTTTAGAATTGCCAAACGAAATTTTCACCCAAGCTACTTATACATTATATATAGATCAACATATGCATAAATTGTCATAATCATGTTTTATAGAGTATATATGAACAATATAAATTATAAATCCGAGGGTCAGACCCTAAATCTAACACAGCCCAGGCCTCCAGCAGTTCATATTAGGGTTGTGGGCTGGGGCTGATATCGTGGGCTTGTATTTCCAGGAGGCCTTGCAAACAATACGTGCGTCACGCAGCTGAAATATTGGCTTGAGCAAGCCATCATGGCGGCTGCCGTTTGTACCACAATAATCATTAGGACAGGTCACAGCGCTGCAAGATTGATGTGATAAACAAGCGATGCCGCGATCAGCCGTCCCAGGGGGGTATCGGGGCCCGACGCTGCGGGACGACAGGGACTGATTTTCGTGAAACATAAGGAAAATTCGCGACTTTTGTTGCTTATTGTTCTGTTAATACAATGTAATACAATAAAATATGGTATTATTACTCATATATTAGTAGATTTCAAGCAGAGTTGCTTTGCAAGTCTAATAGTTATGCGTCTGATGTAATATAGTATCTTAAATATAGAGGTAAATATGAACTGAAAATATGAAATCTTATTCATCACTTGAGTATCAGAACGCAATATCACTTTATACATTGACATGATACATTTTTAATTCCATTTTCTCAATTGGCCTCTACTATATACTAGGAATATGGTCTCTTTCTCCGTCGACGCTATCGGAACCATACTTTTATTTTGCTTTTTTGAAGCATTAATGTGGCATGTCGCTAGCCATAGCAATTTATTGTAATGGATGTCGGTATAAAGTGTCAAGTGCAGCCATAATGATAATTTTTCAGCGTTTAATGTTCCCAGAGCTCCAGGTAAACGAGGTGCGACGTTACGGGCTCGTTACAAGGCATACCTTTTCTTATCAGTTATTTTTTTACACGAAAATGCTTTTATAAAAAAAGTCAGATAACTTTATTATTTTTATAAATAGTACCGAGATAGTAAGCAATGTCATTGTTTTAATAATTCATTAAATAATGTGAAAATTATTCTAGAATGACCAGGCGTCATTTTGAAGTTGAGGTATGGAAATTAGTTGTAGTGTTTTTGAAAATAGTTCTGCAGTATGTGAAATACAAACTAATTTTACTTCTCATGCGATGGGAATTTCAATAACGATCACTGGCCCAGAAAACTTGTTATTACTATTATTTGCAAGCAATTCTGTTCAATTTGGAATATTTGTTATTATAAACATGCAGGTTCCGAGGTTGAATCCAGTGAGGTCTAAATTCCAATTTTCTGTACATACCCTGAGCGATATTTCATTTCAAACTCTACGGATGTTGCATGTATTTTTCAAATGAACCCTAACGCTGAAAGTCTACGGTTATCTTACACAATGTTTTAGTTACTGAAACCAAACTTAGTGATGTTATTTAAAATTTTATCGCAAATTTCGTAATAAAATGCTAAAAGTTTCAGCTTATAATGCATTTAAATAAGCATTCAAAAACAGCTCATTCGTCGCGGTGGAAGACTATCGATACTAAAAAGTAAGGAACTAAAATACATTCATGGATCGAGCATGCCCCTGATAAGGAATTTCTAACGCCGTACATCAACTCTCAGATAGCACCGAAATTTTGCCTTCTTGCCCGATGCGGAATCAATATCATTAACTGTCCAGCGTCGCGAAATCCAATAATGTAATGACTCTGTAAAGTAATCCAGTAATGTAATGACTGCAAGTAAGAACGGATAATAGAAAAGTCTCAACGCTTAACCTACTTTGATACTCCAGACTTTCAAAATTCGCCAAGTTAATGTAAGTACTTACGCTCTATTTCTTGTCTATGATTGGTGGATTTTGCATGCAAGGCCGTCAATGATTGGCGGATGAATTTACGATCTCTTAACTTTTTTTTGAAAGTATGGGCCCAGACCTTCAAAATGTACTTCAAGACTTCGAAGTTAAACATGCAAAGATTGGGCTGCAAGAAATGGACAACGAGCAAGACTTTATGGGATTAAATATGGAGCATTTGCGTGTGCGTTAAAAGGCTTGTCATTCATCATTTTCTCTCCAATGCAGAGATATTTTAACATGAATATAAGTAGTGCACTGACTTTTCTCTGTTTATTCATGCATACCAATACACAGACATCAGTTAGTTAGTTTTACATTTGACGCTTTACATATTAAACAATCGCTCCAAATTTTGTGCTTCAACGTATGGTGATTCTGCAGGGAATTCAAAATATGTATCAGTACATAGTGAATAATTATATGACCAAGGCCTTCAAATTTACGCGAATGCCTCCATCTTGCATGCACATCATTTATCTTGGAAAAAGCTGAGACTCAAATGGTTATTATGAGAGATTTTTAGTACAGCCGTAAAGAGCAGATGCGCCGGAATGCCATGAACTCCGTTAGTTGTTAGAATTTAACGAGCAGTTAACCAAGGCCTCACCGCAGCCTGTGGAGCAAGTGGATGGATAGGGCTCTGAAAAATGAGTAGTATAACCTACCATGGACATAACCTACCAATGAGTAGTATAACCTACTTCAGAGTAGTAGCCTCACATGGACGTACTACGTCAGAGTAGTAGCCTCGCATGGATTTACTACGTCAGAGTAGGAAGACATACAGAGTAAGAGTAGTCATCTAATGGCCTTACTGTAGCTATCCTATTGCCTAAATACCTAACAATTGTAGTCCCCCATAGACGTATTATGCGAATTATTAGGTCACAACCTGAAAACTAATATCTACGATGAATAATGGTAAAAATTCAGCGGAAGCCGTTAATTCTCACTCAACCTGATGAATATAAAAATTTACGTCTTACAAAGCAAGTAACCCAATGAGCCTTATCAATGGAAATGTTATCAAACCTTGCAAAAACAATTGAATAAGACACTGGTCATTGTTCACTGGATTACATATGAGAAGTTTCTTCGTTTCGCAAGTCTACCGAGAAAATCTTGGACCCAGAGACATGGAGGGCCTGAAGACCTGGAAAATACCGTAGAAAAGATGATGGGTCAGCCTGGAGATCACATAAAATAGCCGTAAATCAACGTCAATAGCCAATATAACGGCAGTATTGTCCTTGCCAGTAACACGCGCTGTTCAACTACTATAACTAGGGGACGTCTCCAGCTGTGGAAATAGAAATTCTAGAACAAATGAGAAGTTTTGCTCTCGAAACGAATTTATTTTAAGATAATACATAGTATGTTTCCCAGTAATTTTCACTTTCACAGCAAGAGATCTTAAAAAAGAGTGCTAAAAAACATTCCCTCAAGAGATAGATTTTAATTTATTATTATTATTATTTTCTTCACATAGGAGTACACAAGACGTAGCAAATGAACAAAAAGATCAAATAAATAAAAAAAATGATTTCCTAGTGAATGCCCATGCAAGCTAAACCCCTTCGCGAGTGACAATTGGACAGACGAGAAAGGAGGTCCTTTATTGAATGATAATGCGATAATGACAACAAAAAACTTAATGTTAACAAATACATACTTTTATACTAGCTACCCATAAAACTTCAGGCAGTAGGGCACTAAGGAATAAACTTAACAATGGCAAAATCAACATCACACTGATTACAACAAGGAACCGCTAAAAACATGTCAAAACAATAAAAACCTATCATTTGCACATTCATCCAAATTTGAGCTTTTCGACTGCTTAAATAATTAGTGGGTACGAGTAACCGGGATTTGGTTAATGTATCTAACGCTAAGGACTGACCACAGCAACTTATTAATCAATGTGACAAATATTTTTTTTATATCGAAAGATACACCGCCTCATTTCATTAATGTGTTTGAAAGTTTAGATAAAAAATGAATAAAAAACATGAGATGAATGAAAAAAATTTTCTATGAGGATAAAGGCAAGAAGCTGGATAGAGCAAGTTAAGTGAATTTAATTAATCAATATAATAGTTTATTGTTCTTCATGACAGGAAATTTCAATTTAGACTGAATAGCAACAAATGAATTAATTATGTACGTATGATAATAATTAAAAAACATTAAGCGATAAAATTACATTAAATTTAAAATGTGTGATAATAATTAATGTGTTTCCTGTCAACGGTGAACGATGTGGCGCCGTGTTAATTAATTTCGCTCAACCATTGCATCTCATTTTGCGTAAAATGAACTATGAAATTACCGTTACTACTTTAGCCGACAACACGCATGAGGATTGATGATACTGCCTCGCAATATCATCGGGAAAAGTTTAATAAAGCTAAATGAAACAAAAACTGTCTATGCACTTTTGCCCAAAGGTATACAAATTTTCCGCTGACAGCATATGCAGAAATATAACTACACTGCTAAACACATATGAAGCGTCGATTAAAAATATTCTGCAGAATATGCCAAGAAAGGTATTACAGAATTCGTTGATAATTAATACGGAATAAAACTACATGGGAACGTGTCATTACTCTGATAAAAAATATTGTTATCTTGTTCAATGAAAGAATACTTTCTCCAGAGATATTCCGTCGATTCCAATGCGTCTTTACCTTCGGTGGCGGCGACCGAACATCTTCCTAGGAAAGCAGAATAACACGCAAAGTTTTCAGCAGTGGCATTGGGGCTCTGCCGATAGAAAGCTAAGCCTTTTCTTAGGCCGAGCAACGTTAGTCTTACGGCCTTTTGTTCCAATGGCCCGACCGCCTGCACGAGTGAAGCAATGATCCAGCGCAACGAGACCACCATGGAAGCTACCCACAATAAACTTGTCAAGCCATTTCCCCGGGAAGGCTTTACGTTGCCTTAACTTAAAAATATATTTCCAAAAGGATGTCGACTGAAGGTTTGGGTCTGAGCTCCAATAGATAGATGTTCCTGAGGAGCCCAGTAGCTTAAGTCGAAAACTGAGAAGGCGTCGGCCGTCCCATTCAGTCAGTTTTCAACCTTTTCTGTACGTTGTCATGAGGGAGCCACACAATGCCTTGTTTAGTAGCCTCAACGAGAGTAAAGGTTGACTTGCGACTTTACTTTCCAGCTTTAGCAGATTTAAAGGCACCTGCTGATAGGTTAAAGACGTAATGGTTCGAAAATGTTTAATGGTTTGGACGGTTCTTATCGAGGAAAATACGTCATTTGAATGCGACGGTTAGAACTTTTTGAAATAAATGACGTTTGCTGGTAAATTTGCAAATTACTTTTCCAACTATAAAATCAAATATAATGTCTTTCTTTAGTACTAATCAATTAATTTAATAAGACGAAAATTTCAGACCAAGTTACAATTTAAATATAATTTGAACTTATCTTTTTTTATAAACGTGAAGGAGCATAAACGTTTCGAATTTGTTCACAATTTCCAACTTGAATGAAATCTGAATTGATTTTACAATGCGACACGATGACATCTGGTACAAACTTGAAGCAAACGCTGGTAAAATATTTGTTGTATTAGCCACAAGCGAGGAGTAGTCTTGCACTCGAAACTCTTATTAGGCTGTTAAAGGCCGTTAAAGTTACTGAGGAAGCCAGCTGTAAATCGCAGAGCATTTGGCTTCCGGGTCTCGGAGGACATTGCGGCCGAGGTTCTAACCATTATTGCGAGAACAGCGGCAACTTGTTAGATTGCTTGTAACCAAGTGTCACCGACATCTTTCTGGCTACCCTGATGGATTGCTCATTGTAGGCAATTAAATCTAAACACTTCTGGGGTTTTAAATAACGTAGTTGAATTATTTGTACTATGAAAAATCTTCCGGGTAATTTACATAAGTAGTGTATTGATATAAAAACTATAACATACTAGTCATTGAGACATTTTTAAAGATTTATATTTAATTAAATTACTTTCATTGTATCTTGAAACTGCATTCTTAATTCCAAACTCAAGTCGTACTTTAAACATCAATAGCACAAAATGTCACGAAATAGCAAAAATGTAATTAATATAAATTTGCATAATGGTTACAAGTCTATTATCAATCGGCGCATATAGTTCGGATTAAATTATAAATGAAAATCAATAAATCATAAGTATCATAAACTAATTTCTATAGAACGCAAAAAATTGAAGAATGTGATCGATGAGTCATAAGCATTTGTATGTAATACAAAACTGAAAAAAATGATCTTCACTTTCTCAAGAATGAGATCGTAAGGCTGGGCTCAGCGTCACCCTCTGGAGCAGTGAAGCTGAAAATGCGCGACAAAGAATTTATCTTTCTAAATTTCAGGAGAGATCTCGGTAAATCCGCGAGACAGAAGCAGCGGATATAAGAGATCGCACGACTTTATCCGCGTATCCTCTGGATGCAGCAGCAGCAGTCAACAATCGGCACGGATCACGTTTGTTCATGACAGGAATTTTTAAACGAATTTTAAACGACGGGACTAACGTCTCGACTCGAAGCAGGGCATTGCATATTGAAGGCATAATATTTATATTCTATCATAATTCTTAATGAAAGTTACTTTCTCTATAGTCACGACTCGATGCAGTGTAATACAGATTGAAGGCTTAATATTTTTATTTTATCATTATTCACAATGAAAGTTACTTTGTCTATCGTCGAGAATCAATGCAGTGCATTGCATATTGGAGGCATAATATTTATATTCTATCATAATTCACACTGAAAGTTACTTTGTCTATAGTCACGATTCGATGCAGTAAAATACATATTGATGATAGAATATTTTTATTTTATCATTATTCACAATGAAAGTTGCTTTGTCTATCGTCGTGACTCGACGCAGTACATTACAGATAGAAGGCATACTATTTTAATTTTATCATTATTCACAATGAAAGTTACTTTGTCTATCGTCGAGAATCGATGCAGTGAATTACAGGTTGAAGGCAAAATATTCTTATTTGATCATTATTCACAATGAAAGTTACTTCGTCAATCGTCGCGACTCGATCCAGTACATTACACATAGAAGGCATAATAATTTTATTGTATCATAATTCACAATGAAAGTTGCTTTGTCTATCGTCACGACTCGATGCAGTTTATTACAGATTGAAGATATTATATTTTTATTTAATCATAATTCACAATTGAGAGCAATCAAATTTTATTCTATCCTTATTCACCAGGAAATTTTTAGGCCTCAAGAAAATATTAATAAAATTCAAAACAATTGAAAAGCAACACGCCCATCTTGCCTCATAGGATCAGTTGAAACAAATCTTCTATACACACGCGCTTATAGGATGTGCCATGTGCGACTATGTGAGGTGTCGTTAAGTTTAGATAACGATACGTTGAAATGTATATCTCATCTTCGCTCGAAATTAGAACTAAAAAAGACAAATATTCGAATGTTTTCTATCACTAGTAAATGTTTTTCTCGTGCATAAGCTAAGACTCAAATTGAGAAAAGCAGAAACGGACGTTTACGACTTAAAATTTCCAGAACGAACACTTTCAAGCAACTGCTACTCAGTGGCTCGCATTACAACACCAGAGCTAGAGAGAAGATGGTTAACTCCAGCCAAAAGAAGCACTAATAGCCTCGTCAGGTAATGTTACCTCCTGCAGGCCTGTGAGGACAAAATTTTTCAGTTACCAGTGAGGGAAATACAAACCAGTACTCAAAAATGATAATTATTCCTTACGCACCATGAATTCCACTTCCGGTGTCATACACGTATAAGAATATGAACAACATTGAGGGACATAACACAACAACTTGATGTGTTCCAGGCGGTATTACAGCGAAACAGTTTTTGTTTATATGGAAGTAGTGGATAATGATTGCAAATGCTGATGGATATTGGCAGTGAATAATGCGCCGATGTCTTTGGTGACATAAAAAGGAGTTAAGGCTCTCGTCTTGATGGGAAGCAAGGGGCTGGTAAGGCTCTTGTTTGTTCGCCTTGATGGGGGCGGGACTGAAAACACTCGAGTTGGCCGCCCCTGTTTGCTCAGCAGCATCTGTGTTGGCGCCGATAAAAGTGGCATCGCTACGAACCGATATACGCAAAAACCGCATCATCAATTTACAATATTTATTGGTTTCAGTTTCTAGTGTACAACATCCACACACATTTTTTTAATGCCGTACATACAGTATAGATTTGGATACAATAAGTATTCAAATATTGCATACACAAGTGAATCGAGGTGCCCGAGTACCGAATTTCTGAAGAGATCTGGGTTATGTACCATCAATGAATAGCAGTGAATTGAACGCAAATCTTATGATTTACTAGACTCGCGAGGCTGGCATCTGGCACAGATTTTAAGTCGAATTTATTTCAAAATATGTTATTTTGAAAACTAAATTTTATCTGAACAATGTAAAACAGTAATCCTCAGTATACATTAAAAATATTGATAGTAATGTAAAATAATTTGTTATTATTATTTATTATTATAGCGGTTTCAGCGTTTAGTAGGCCGTAGGCCTGTCGCCGATTCTTAACATTGCAGAACCTCCACAACTTGTTGCGGTCTCGAACACATAACTCACTGCTACAATTCTACTGTGCTTAACCGCCCGGCCTCATCGCGCACAGAGCTGGGATCGAACCCGCGCCTCTCTGCTCCAATCATGGTACTCTGAACTGTAACCACTGGGCCACCCTGCCCAGTCACTGCTCCTATAATAATGAACAGCAAAGGCAGGGTTTCCAGTGAAAAACTATCCATTGAATCACATTGCGATGCACATCAATAGGAGCATTGTTAAATTCGCAGCAATAATTTTTTCCGAATCTCGTCTCAATGCAAAAATGAAAAATATTGAAGAAACGATGATGCGAAAATGAAAAA